>NC_066619.1:156277958-156488697 GCF_025201925.1 Gopherus flavomarginatus
ATGTTTAGGATGTCTTCATATATGATCACCCTCTCACTTTTCTAATGGAAATTGTCAAGAGAGCCATTATATCTCTTAAATGGTGGATTAATTTCTGGATTATATTAGTAATTTAAAAAAAATTATGCCTCTTTGAATAGGAAAAATGGTTGTCATAGTAATTAAGCATTTTGTTTTTTATTTGTGCATTTACATTCTTGTTTAGAAGCTTTCATTTTCTGCATTGTTGAGTCATAATTCCCAGATGAGTATTTAGACTCATGATCAGATTGCAGTGAATTATGGAGGGTCCTGACTGACATGATTTTGTTGAGTCGAGACAGTTTGCCTAGAAGCGTGGGAAAGATGTGGACTTGAAAACACTACAGACTTGAAAATCACACCTTTGAATATTTTTCAAATCTACTATTGTTACAAATAGCCCCTAAGCTTACTGTAGTGAAGATTAGAGAGGGAAAAGGGTTTTTTGTCGGTTTAGTGCATTTGAAAGACTTTGTGCATATGCAGTTTCACTGTTTTTCCTATACAGTTTTTTTACCTATTGTTTGTATGGTTCTTATCATAGCAAGATGAGGAGAAAAACTAAAAACAAAAATACACAAAAATTGGCAGGATGACTCAAGTGTGTGTAATACTTGAAAATGAAATGTGCATTTCCTAATGTTGCTTTTAGATGGGGGCTGATTTGACTGATGAAGGGGGAGTTTAATTTCATTCTCAGATGTACATATGTGTTGCCAAGAGGATCAACAGAGTAAAAGCAGATTAAATTTAAATTGTCACTTACATTGTGTGAAAAATTCAGTTAGCAAGCGTCTTTCAAGTTTGTGACCTTTTTACAGGCTTTATTTTAACAGTTCTCTGGATACTTTGCTTACCCCTGTAGCTTTCTAGGATGCCAAAAGAATTTCCTGATCTTGAGTTTAGGTTGTGTACTTGATGAAGGATGGGGTGAATTTGCCAAATAAAGCTTAAAAATTGTGAATAAGTATAGAATTAAAAATAAAACATGGCACTGGTCATCCTGGATTAAAACTCTCAGAAAAGCTTCATTACTGTCATCTGCGGATGGCAACAGTTACGAGTTGCTGGAGTTGACAGACTAACATTAATGTGAAATAAATATTTTTTCAGCCAATAGCACTGCATAACATATATCGTAGGAGCCTTAAATTGTTAACCAAGAATTAAGTACAATTACAAGAGGACCAAAGCGTCAGTGACTTCCTACTTGATTGAAAAAGTGTTATATTTTTAAAGGAATAATGCAGGGGTTTTCAAACTGGGGGTTGGGACCCCTCGGGGTCGTGAGGCTGTTACATGGGGGGTTGCAAGCTGTCAGCCTCCACCCCAAACCATGCTTTGCCTTCAGCATTTATAATAGTGTTAAATATAAAAACGTGTTTTTAATTCATAAGGGGGTGTCACACTCAGAGGCTTGCTGTGTGAAAGGGGTCACCAGTACAAAAGTTTGAGAACTGCTGGAATAATGGAAACTCAAGTGGTCTGACTTCTCTGTAATTTTTTTTCCTCAGGTGGCTTTTCCACTGTGTTCCTGGTGCGTACCCATGGTGGAGTACGCTGTGCATTGAAACGAATGTATGTTAATAATGTGCCTGACCTCAACATTTGCAAAAGAGAAATAACAATTATGGTAAGTAAAGCAGCTATTTGATGGTATATAGCAGGCCTGGATTTGAATGGAAATTTTGCAGTTTTACTTTTCTAGGGGTGAGATTAGGAATATAGATATCCTCTATGTTTGGAAGATGGAATGTGAATTGTGCTTTAGTTACTCTTAGCTGGTCAGGGAGTAGAATTGGATAGAAACCGTTGTGAACCCCTTCTCTCTCAAAGATGGTTGCTGCTTTTGTGGCTGCGGCTGAGATGCACTGAAAAGATAAATACATAATAAATACTGAGTGAAGAGGTGGGAAAAAGTCTTGATCCCTGATTCTGGGTATCTGGAGTGACTGATCTGTGAAGGTGAAGTGCAGGCACCTTTGCTGGTGTTACTGCAGCAAGCCAAGGCCAGTGTGCAAATGCCTTAGGGCCCAACATTGCATAAAGTCATTTTTTTAGCAATCTCAGTGTGTATCTCTATTTGTACTCCAATAGCCTATGTTAGAATTTCTTCATTAAACACTATTGTTTCCTGAAAGCTATTGCTAATGTGTTCATGCTCTTCAGCCTTCTGAGTCCTAGTTAAAAGGTTTGAGAACATGCAAATTTACTGCACTTGTCTTATAAGACAAACTCTGTTCCATGTATAAAAGAAAATATACACACTACCAAAAAAAAAGACAGCATATAACTTCTTTCACATGATTCACAAGGTAAAAAATTTAGGAAGAGATCCTCTCATGGAATGCCTCCTTTCCAAACCTCAAAATCATAATTCCCCATATCAATTAAAGTGTTCCATATAACACGTAACATTAAAACTATTCTAAAGTATAACTCTGCAAAAGTGATGGTAAAAATGGCAATGTAGGTTTCCATAGTTAATTTATTTCTGTGTCAAATGTGTTCCGTTTAAAAAAAAAAAATAATAATAATTTGCCAGACCTGTGAATTCTACCTGTAAGCTCTGAAAGCACTATATGTGACAATCAAGGTTCTGCTGGCTAAATGATGCTTGTAGTAGTCTAGTCTGCAATGTGTTTGTACAGGTGTAACTGGTTGGAACCTGGTAAACCATTCTGATGTGCTAAAGAACCCAAAGCCCAACCTGATTTAATCAGTTAGTTTTGGAGTTTCTACCTGAGAAGAAAGCAGTAAGAACTTTATATTTGAAACACTATGCAATGAGCAGATGTCTTAAGACAGTACACTTTTTTACGCCAACCCCACTCTATACATGAGAGAAATAATATAAAGGGTGCGGCTGCTTGGTCATGTGCCCTCACTTAGTATGAGTGATGCAAGTAGAAATCATTTCTTGCTGATATGCTGCACTCATGGGAGGAACACAAAGTGGGGGGGCACGGGACCTCCCCATGTGACCCCGCCCAGAGCCTGGGGCCCCTGCGCTGTCCCCGTCCCCTCCCCGTGATCCACATTCATTCCACGTTGGGAAGGGGGTGGGGAGGGGCTCTGTCCTCTTTCCACTGTGCCGCAGACTTCTGCTGTACAGACCTCAGGCAGGAGGACTTGAGAGATGCAGCTGAGTGGAACGGCTGTGGCAGGCTCTTCCTGTGTCTTTCCAGTACGCCGTACCAACTTTAAATACCTTACTGGTACAGTATACCATACCACTGTGCTTGCACCACTGCTTAGTGTCCATGCTATTTATTTCCTTTTCATGGCCCCACTTTTTAATACAAAAGTCCTTGGGTCTTGTATGGCATGTGGAACAGGAAATTGTGGTTGGGATCCTTGTTTTATGTACTTAGAGATAGTGAACTGGGCTTCAGTGCCAGAGAAAGATTTGATCGCAGTCTATAAGTACTTATCTGGGGAACAAATACTTAATTATCTCTTAAATTTTAAGGATTTGGCTCATAGTTGAGCTTAAACCAAAGAAATAACAAAGATAGATGCGAAGCAAACATGAAGAATGCAGAAGTTCTTGATTATTTTTTTTTTTTTAAATTGGCCAGAAAATCCTTTCGAACCCATAACAGTCCTGTACTAGGTTACAACAACCAGGGCAATATCTCTGCAGAACAACATTCACGTGTACTGCCTGTATTATAATTTTATCAAGTCCATTCTGAGCAGCATCTGATACCTGAAGCATGTTGTATATGGCTGCATATTCACAGGTTCATGGCTTTGATCTGATGTTTCTTCCTGGTGAGCAACAGATCTTTAAAATGTACTGTATAACTCTTTAAAAGATCCTTAGAGCATGACAAGTGATCCTGATCAAAGTGACTGTTAAAGACCAGTATTTCAAAAAGTTCTCTTGATTCTGACAGTGCCACCATGTTCTCCATAAATCTATGGGGAGGAGAGGGTCTTAATTATTTTATGTAGAAAACCAACCCTGCGGATGATGATTGGAAGTTGTTTAAGAACGCTTTATTAGATGCTCCAAAAGCTACAATCAAGGAAGAAGGCAGTATTAGTTAGAAATCTGACCTGGTTTGGAGGGGAAATGAAGACAACTATTAAATAATAATTAAACATAGATGGAAGAAAGGAGATGTAAATAGCAGTCAATATAAACTGAAAGCTAGAATTTTTAGAAGATTTGTGAGGGAAGCAAAGGAACACCAGGAGAAATCTATTGCTAGCAGAGTTAAGGACAATGAGTTTTAAAAAAATATATTAGATACAAAAAGAATCCTGATAATGGCTTCGATCCATTATTAGAGGCCAATGGTAGAATTATTAATAGTGCAGAAAAGGAAAAAGTGTTCAATACCTATTTATGTTCTGCATTTGAGAAAAAACATATGATGTAGTCTCATATGAAGACACTCTTTCCATTCCGCTGCTATCTCGGGAGCATATTGAATAACCACTATTAAAGATTTTTAAATCAGCAAGTCCAGATAACTTGCATCCTAGAGTTTTAAGAGCTAACAGAGGAGCTTACTGGAACTGGACTGGTAATGTTGATTTTCAATAAGTCTTGGAACACTGGGTAAGTTCCAGAAGAGCAGAAGAAAGCTAATGTTACACCAATACTTAAAATTGGTAAACGGGATGACAGGGGTCAATTATTGATCCCAGGCAAGATAATGGAGCACCTGATATGGAACTTGATTAATAAAGAATTCAAGAAGGGTAATATAATTAATGCCAATCAACATAGGTTTGTGGAATATAGATTTTGCCAAAGTAACTTGATATCTTTTTTTTTAATGAGATTAGAAGTTTGAGTGATAAACGGAATAGTGCTGATGTGATATACTTTGCCTTCTGTAAGGCATTTGTCTGGGTACCGCATGACATTTTGATTAAACGATGAGAAAAATGAACACAGCACCTGTTAAATAGATTTAAAATTGGCTGATAAGTTTCAAAATGTAAGTGTAAGTGGGGAATCATCATCAAGCAGGTATATGATTCTAGAGGGGGTCCTTCAGGGATTAGTTCTTAGCCCTTTGCTATTTAGCATGTATTTGTCAGTGACCTGAAAGAAAAAAAAATCATTACTGATAGTTTTCAGATGACCCACAACTGAGGGAGTGATAAATAACAAAGAGGACAGGTCACTGATACAGAGTGGTCTGGATTGCTTGGTAAATTGAGCATGTGCAAACATCATGTATTTTAATATAACTAAATGCACACATCTAGGAACACAGCATGTAGGCCATGCTTACAAAATGGGGAACTCTGTCCTGGGAAGCAGTGACTGAAAAATATTTGAGGGTCATGGTGGATAATCAGCTGAATATGGGCTCCCACTGTGATGCTGTAGTCAAAAGGACTTGTGTGATTGACTCTTGAATGCATAAACCAGGTAATTTCGAGTAGGAATAGAGGTAATTTTTACCTCTGTATTTGTCACTGGTATGACCGCTGCAGGAATGCTGTGTCCAATTCTGATGCCCACAATTCAAGAAGAATATTGAAAAATTGGAGAGGGTTCAGAAAAGAGTCATGAGAATGATTAAAGGATGAGAAAATCTGCCTTAGAGTGACTCAAGGAGCTCAATCTATTTAGATTAACTAAAATGGTTAAGGAGTGATATGATTATGTCTATAAGTACCTATATGGGGAACAAATACTTAATAATGGGCTCTTCAGTCTAATGGGGAGATATGCGTGATCATTGCATGATCTAATGGCTGGAAGTTGAAGCTAGACAAATTCAGACTGAAAATAAGGTGTACGTTTTTAATAGTGAATAATTAACTTATGGAGGGTCATAGTGGATTCCTTGTCACTGACCATTTTAGAAAAGATCCCATCTTGATTTAAAAACATATGCTCTAGGAATTATTTGGGGAAAGTTATACAGCCTATGTTATATGGGAAGTCACCCTAGATGACTGCAATAGACCCAGTTGGCCTTGGAATCTATGAAGATATGACTGGGAATTGTCCAGCATACATTGCTTTTGGCTACTTAACTACAGTAACTCATCACTTAAAGTTGTCCCGGTTAACATTGTTTCATTGTTACGTTGCTGATCAATTAGAGAACATGCTTGTTTAAAGTTGCGCAATGCTCCCTTATAACGTTGTTTGGCAGCTGCCTGCTTTGTCCACTGCTTGCAGGAAGAGCAGCCCATTGGAGCTAGCTGGTGGGGGCTTGGAACCGGGGTGGGCCAGCAGCCCCCCTATCAGCTCCCCACTCCCCTAAGTTCCCTGTGTGGCAGCTGCCCAGCAGACTATCACTTGCTGGGCAGTTCAGCTGTCCCTCCTGCCACTACCACGTGCTGCTCCTGCCCTCTGCCTTGGAGCTGCTCCTGGGAGGGGGGGTGCAAGAAGAGGGCTAATGTCAGGGGTGTCCCCCTGCTCCTGCCCCCCGCACTTACCCCATCTCTATAGACTAGGGAGAGTGAGGGGGCGGGTAACAGGGCTCAGGATGGAGGGAGCTTGCTGGCAGCAGCTGCTGTCTCAACTTGCTGATCTACTTAAAAAGGCAGTGTACTTAGAGTGAGGTTAGTGTCCTTAAAGGGGCAGTGCGCCCCACACACACACACACACACACACACACACACACACACACACACACACACACACACACACACACACACACACACACACACACACAGTGTGTCTCTGTCTCCCCTCCCTCTATTTGTACTGCCTTGTAGAGTGTGAGGCCACATTAACAACAATATGCTAACCCTTGAGGGCTCAGCTGAGTGCTAGTTCATCATTTACCAGAAAGACATTCCCTGGGAAATAGCACACCCTCTTCCATCCCCTGACTTTACTACCTCAACCAAGCTTCACAATCATCATTGCTGTGTACAGTATTACGTTGTTTGTTTAAAACTTATACTGTGTGTGTATATATATGTATGTATATATATAATATATATAGTCTTTTGTATGGTGAACAAAATTTCCCTGGAACCTAATCGCCCCATTTACATTAATTCATATGGGGAAATTGGATTCGCTTAACATCATTTTGCTTAAAGTTGCATTTTTTTCAAGAACATAACTACAATATTAAGCGAGGAGTTACTGTAACTGGAAAAGAGAATGCTGTCATAGTATGAGCTGGTTTTGGACCCTAATAAATGGTTCCCTGATCAGGTTTTTCTCTAGTAGGGTACATTAGAGGTGGAGTTCCTTGTCTCTAATTATAAAAAGCAGCTTCTGCATCCACTGAAGGTTCGTGTGGTGTAACTTTCACATGGTTTGTGAGGGAAAGTTCTCATAACTTTCCACTAGTCCTCTTAGAATCAAGGATTGTGACAGTTCTGGAGATTGACCATGTGTTAACTTTGTAGTAGGCATGGATCAAGTTGCCTGGATTTTGACTTATTTTCCATTAGTCCTTTTTAATGTAACACACAGTCCATTAATGTTTGCAGTATAGCTGCTAAATCTTAACCTTTTGGAGTTTCTTAATGATGAAAGTCACAGAGAACATTTTTCTTTTGAAATGAGCTTCGTGTTTATCAAGTTGCCAAATTGACAGTATTGTAAATTGAACCCGACTGCCTATTTGGGCGCAGCATAAATAGTGGCAATCCAAGCATGTTCACACTGTCCTGTCTTTTGGAGGAATTATGTTTATGCTCTGTTTGATTCTTAGTGCTTAGCTGAGTCTAAGATGGGGTTGACTGTTAATATTTTCTTTGATGTGGGCACTTGTCCCCTGGCAATTGTAGTTGATACCTACTCACTTGACGTAAGCTCCTAAGTAGCTATTAGAATGCTTTTTTAACAGTTACCTGGGACTTTTCAAGCATAGTGAGAGATGAAAGACTCCATTCCCAAGAATTCTTCTGTCTCTATACAGACTTATCTTTATACTTTCTAGACTTTATTTAAATGTTAATTATTCCAAATGTGATTTGATTTTTTTTTTTCGGTTTCAGAAAGAACTCTCTGGGCACAAGAATATTGTAGGCTATTTAGATTGTGCTGTTAATTCTGTTAGCGACAATGTGTGGGAGGTGCTCATCTTAATGGAATATTGTCGAGGTAAGTAAACTACTGCTGGATTTCTTATTTTTATGAACATAAGTAAAACGTTCTTAAAGTTAGTGTCTAGGGTTATCTCCTAAGATGTGATATGTATTTTGGCAAAAAACACGCTTATCTTCTTAATTAAGGTCAAGACCACTGAAAACACCATCACACTTGATTTTGTTCTTAAGTGTTAGAAAGAATGAATCTGGGAATATTGAAAAGCTCATCCTACACTTCTTTATATCAAGATCTGACCAGAAAAGAGGGAAAAAAAAATAAATGTTTACATAAATACACCTCTACCTTGCTATAACGGGGTTATGGGGAGCCAAAAATCCCTACCACATTATAGCTGAAACTCCGTTATATCGGGGTAGGGCTGGCAGGGCTCCGGCGGTGATTTAAAGAGCTCTGGGCTCCAGCCACTGTGGGGAGCCCCAGGCCCTTTAAATCGCTGGTGGAGCCCCGCTGCCACAGCCCGAGGGTAGGGGTGGCCGGGCTCTAACAGTGATTTAAAGGGTCTGGGGCTCCCTGCAGCAGGCAGAGCCCTGGACCCTTTAAAGCGCTGCTGGAGCCCCACTGCTACCGCGCTATACGCGAACCCATGTTATATCAGGTCACATTATAGCGGGGTAGAGGTGTATGTAAAGTGTCCCAGTTCCTTGTTCTCTCTAACAAATCTCAGAATACATTTGTACATTGATTTGGGAATGAAGACTTTGCAAAACTGAATATCTTTTCACTCATGAAGCTGCTGCTCCAGATAATGAACTGTAAGGTAACATGCAGTCTGATCATACTGATTCCTTAAATTGTTTTAAGTCAGTTTATTCAGTGGAGGATGGAGGCCATGGAGGTCCAAATAATGGTGTCTCATGTCCTGATCTATAACCATTCTTTTTGTTTTAGGCAATACAAGTGGCTTCAGAATCATTCCCTCTTTTTCAAATATCTAGCTTCTTAAATTTACTAGTATAGTTTGAGTTTTTCCCCTTTTGTATAGAAATCTATTCCGGTAGTTTAGCTCAAATTTTGAAAAGTGTTAGGATCCAGTTATGGCAAATCTGGAGAACTACTTGGATTTCAAAGTCGCTGTGTCTGCTCCATGTGAAAATAAAATGCTCTCCATAAGCCTGCGCATTAGGTGCTTAGGTGCTTAAAATGCTTCAGGTGCCTTCCCTTTGAGGGTATTTGGCCTTTGTCTGCACTGCCAGTAGAACCAGTGAGTGAGAGTAAAGTGCTTGTCAGTTGGCCTTCTGTGAACTGCCTGATGTGATATCCTTGGATCTCTGTTTTGAAAGACCAGTCAGATTCTGCATTGTTGTTGTAGCTTGTATGTATTCTCACTGTTGCTGTGAGGCACTCTTTTGTATGCTTCTGCAACCTTCTAGAAAGCTATGCTAATTGGGAGCCATGTGAGTGCTGCCTCCATAGTGCTCAACATTTACAGCCTGAATTTACTACTACTTCTCCTGTTGATTAAGGGTAAAGGAAATGTCTGCTGTACCCCTCAGATTTCCAGCTGCCTTTTCTCTTGTTGTACTTAGTTTAGTTAGATAACTATAGTTCTTAAACTTTTCCGCACCTTTATGTACTTGGTTTAGGGGATGGTTTTATCACTGTGCTGATCACTTAGCCTAAGTCACAAGACTAAGAAAGCTCCTGCATTGTTCTGTACAGAACTAAACCTCAAGGGATAACATAGGTGATTCAATTGTGGATATTGCTCTTGTTTTCCCTGTCAAAAAGCATCTTTAGTTTAGGAGAGGGGACCAGAACACCATGCTTTTCCACTAATACTACTACTTTTCATAGTGGTCAATGAACAAGACGTGATACCTTCCCCCTTCTTAAGGTAGGGTTTATCATATAAAAGGTCTTACTGAGAGTTTGCACAAGGTCACTTTTCCAGTAAGGCAGACCAGGTCTCATCCACTTAGCTACACTGTCTTAGAATTTTACCTAGGTTGGTACAGATTCACTAGTGAGATGTAACTCCATTTTATTTCAGTTGAGATGGTAGAAAGGGTGACATGGATGTGAAGCTTCTGGGTTCATATCCTGTTGAAAATCCATACAGGATCTTGGTACAGTTGCACATGATGTTGCTTGGTGGTTTTAAAAAACTGAAAACTGAGGAAATTACATGAAAAAAAACTGTTAAAAGGATTTTAAGGCTATGAAGTTGAGCACTCGGATTACCAAAACAGTAGAACTCCGGTTGCTATTTGTGCAGCTTCTGTTTATCAAAATGCATTAAGGGAGACAGAGCCTTTAATTATATGATCACATACTACCCTTGCTCAGACTCTTGCCTCTGCCTCATTCAGTGCATAAGTAGGGCTTCTGAATGCTTCACTTTAGTTTTAATAGTGCCTGAGGTAATATCTTTCATTGGACCAACTTCTGTTGGTGAAAGAGACAAGCTTTCAAGCTCCTCATAGCTCATCCACTTTGTTTCTCTAATATTCTTGGACCAACACAGCTATAACAACACTGCAGATAGTTTTAATAGTGTCTTTTAAACATATGTTTATATAGCATAAGTATAGTTTGCAACTGTTCATCTAAAAATTGACTCTCGACTCATTTCACCAATTCAGCTCAAATCTTGAGTAGTGTTTTGATTTTGCATACTTCTGAGATTTAAACTTTTGAATTTCAGTATGTAAAATCTTAAACATTTATGGCTTGTCCACTTGTTGATATTAATGTAAGCTAAGTAAACTGATACTACTTGATTTTTTTCCTCTTCTGTTTGCCAGAAGCTGGGAATGAGCGACAGGGGATGGATCACTTGATGATTACCTGCTCTGTTCATTCCCTCTGGGGCACCTGGCATTGGCCACTGTCAGAAGACAGGATACTGGGCTTGATGGACCAGTAGGGCCATTCTTGTGTGCTATGAAGTGTGGTTTTGAAACTCGTAGGAGCTACATTTTCCTAGCATCTGAAAGTAAGGCTCATAATCTCATAAAAGAAAGTATTCTATGTGTAGTATAACTAAGCCCCTTCATTATCAGTGTAAACAAAACAACAAAAAAAAAAAGCCCAACCAACCAACCCCAGGTTTTACTAAAAGTATTCTTTGGGTTTTTTTTCTGATTTTCTTTCACCCTACGTTTGTATCATTCATAGTTATAAAATATAACTTGATTTATTAGGAAAATACAATGTATTGCATGAGATATGCATTACGATAATACATTAGTCTGTGTGTGTACATGCAAAGGTGCCTGTTGAAGTAAGTTTATGTATTAGTCTGGAAGACGCGCACACAATAAATGAACATGCATGCATTCAAGCTCCTGAAGTGCGTATGCACATGAACGTACTCATGAATCTCATGCCTACCATGTATACATTTCAAGCTGTTATCTGCTAACAGTTTAAAGCTCTGACATACTAAAATTGGGAAAATCTGTATCAGAATACATTTCAGAGCACAAGGAAGTATTCAAAAGGTTGTTTTTTTGGTTTAAAAAAAGAGAGAAAAGGATGAAGTTGAGTGTATGTGCTGCAAATGGTGTGGCCCAATTACTAAAGGAAATATTTATAGGCTAATAGTTCTAAGTCTACAACAGTAAACTGTTTATTCAAATGAAAAGTTTTATTTTGGGATTAGAGATGATATTTTCTTAAACTCACAGTTGGCATTGTGTTTTGAGTTCTGTTTTAGTTCTGTAGCAAACCGCATTTAGTTCCATTCACCAAAGCATTAATCTACTGAATACTTTCCCCCGTCCTTCTGTCCACCAAAATCAACCCTGATATCTGCCCAGAAATATTAAATGTTTTCCTCCAATTTTCACGTGTTTTTGTCGTCGTATTAATAAACAGATACATTCTTCAGAAAAATAAAATAACTGAAAACGAAGGGCGCTAAGTATAACATGAGAACAGGAGAGGGAGAGGGATAGCTCAGTGGTTTGAGCATTGGCCTGCTAAACCCAGGGTTGTGAGTTCAATCCTTGAGGGGGCCATTTAGAGATTTGGGGCAAAAATCTGTCTGCTTTGAGCAGGGGGTTGGAGTAGATGACCTGCTGAGGTCCCTTTCAACCCTGATACTCTATGCTTCTGTGATATGATGAGCAATTAAAAAACTTCTGTTTCTAAATGTAAGTTTAACTTGATTGCATGGAGTAGAAAATTGAGCTAATAAATTCATTTCTCATTTGATCCGCTGCTTTGAAGTCATAATTAATAGGTATTGATGTCTGAATCAAGCTCTCTGAAACCTCTCTCTGGAGGTACACTTGCTGAACTGACTACACCTTCCTTCAAGTATGTCTGCCTGCACTGAGGATAATAGATGTTTTCTCTTTGGCTCTCTGTGAGATCCTTTTACAAGGGAGTTGTCTCTGGGAAACAAGTGTTCTCTTTATTTTTTCCACTTTAGTGGAATATAGTGCAAGAAATGACTCTGTGATCACCAGACATTACTAGTAATCCAAGAACTTCCTCTGAGAGTTTGGTGCTCATTCTGCCAGAGATGTTTCTCCCTCCACTGTGTTATATAAGTCCTCTCTGAAAAAATCCTGCAACACTGTGATTTGGTCAATATGTTCTTTCTGAAATAGAAAAAGTGAATTGGTTTCTTCAGATAGTAGTTCTTGAGCAACAGATCTGTCAGCTGTCCATGCTTTTCAGAATAAAGATGTACATTTTAAAAAATAAAATTTTGTGTTAGAGAAAATTATTCGTTTTGCATGTGGAAATCTTGAGTTCAAAGACTGCTGAATAGTCTCCATTGTGTCTTCCTATTCTGTTTAATTCTAATTTCTGGCACAGTTACACAGTGGTCAATTTTGTCACTGAGTCATAGATATTAAGGACAGAAAGAAGTATTATGATCATCTAGTCTGACCTTCTGTATATAAAAAAACAGACCAGAGAACTTTCACCTATTGATTCCTGCATGCAGCCCCATAGCTTTCAGCTGAACTAGAACATGTCCTACAACCGTTTGTTATTGTGATACTCTTTACGCTGGTACTCCTATTACTTTTCCTATATGGTGGTTGAGTGTTACTTCTCATGAATTAGGACTCCTGTCCAGGACAGTGAATCCAATAGAAGAGGAAAAAAAACAGATTTCTTACTTGTAATTTTGCCTCCCTAATAAGACTTGAATTCTTAGGACATACTTTCCCTATATTTATCAACTAGTTTTTGTTTAGGCAGGTGAAGAAGCGATGTCAGATGGCAGATATTGCAATAGTGACATCTGCGTGGTGGCTTATTTCTGTACTTCCAAATTATAATAAGCTTTGCAGTTTTTGTGCCTTCTCAGCTTTGGAAGGATTTGGGAAAGGTTAGCAAGTGTGTTCGTGTGGGGAGGTTTCATATTTCAGTTCAAAAAATTCCTTTTGCCACCATTAAGTGGGATTGAACACTGAATTACCTTCTGTTTGGAGCAGTGGATTCTTATTAGGAATTAATAAAATTAAGGGTAACTAACTCTGCCTGTTCTGTACATGTATGGGGGTGGGGGTTGTATTAGCCCTGTTTGGAAAACAGCAAGAGTGGTTGATTAAGAACTTGTTTAATTTTTTGACAAGAGGTTGAAAATTTTTGATTGGCTATAGTGCATGTAGGTAACATTTTAAATAGAAACTCAAACTTTGATTAAAGGCCACACAACGTTTTGAAAGATCGTTAAAAAGAGTTGTTACTTTTACAAAGTTATGTTTCTACTGTAGCGGGGCAAGTCGTGAATCAGATGAATCAGAGACTTCAGACAGGCTTTACTGAGCCAGAAGTACTGAGGATATTTTGTGACACCTGTGAAGCTGTTGCCAGGTTGCATCACTGTAAAACCCCAATAGTTCACCGGGACCTGAAGGTAAGAGTTCCAGTAAAAGGTAATGAGCTGAAATGTTTGCTGCTACTGAGCAGCTGTCAAAAAATGGCTTGTAATGTGGAAGACATCTCATAGTGTGCAAAAGCTGCCCACTTATATAAGGGGAGGGGAACAAAGTCTGTCTGCAGAACTGTACCCAGAAGATTAAATGTGAAATGTTAGGTAGGTTAGGCATCACATTCTTGTAGAATAGATTTTGGCACTACTGATGGCCTAATGAGGTAATGATCAAGTCATAGTTGTACTATTAATGCTAAATTTCTTTTGAATTTTCAGGATATTAGTACATGGCAGGTTTGTCATCACTAACTAAAGTTAGAGGGAAGACTTAGCTGCTTTCTATAAAATTGGTCACTACCCTGTTTTTTTCATTTTTCATTTTGTCAGTTTACCTGATTGTTTCATTTTTCCTTTTAAGGTAGAGAATATTTTGTTGAATGACAATGGAAACTATGTCCTTTGTGACTTTGGCAGTGCCACTAACAAATTCCTTAATCCTCAGAAAGATGGTGTTAATGTAGTTGAAGAAGAAATTAAAAAGTAAGTTCACTTAAATGGCTATTCGTAAGCACTAATTAATTTTCTTAGCAGCACAGAACTTATTACATGTTATATACGTTAATGGAAACATAAGAGCCTAGCTAGGAACAAATTAGTGTTCAAAGTGTTGATTTAAGTGCACAACTCCTGTTAACAGTAATGTTTTTTCCACTTCCTTAGTGATGATCGGGGCTATGCCAATACCTAAAATAGGCATAGCAAGATAGTAGGAATACCTGATAATGTTGATGCTATTTCAGTTAACCTACAGACAATTCCTGCAAAATTTAAAGTGAATATACTAACAGTAGAGTGTCCAGGTCTGTCACATCTTACGCGCATTTAACATGCGCAATTTCATTTTTACGCAGTTGGCAAAAACAAAAACAAAAAAAGGGAAAAACAACAATTTTAATACTGTACCTGTAGTGCGGGTGATTCTGCCCGCCATTACACTCAATGTAATTTTGACTATACGCGATTTTTGCTTTACGCGCTGACTGCAGAACATAACCCCAGCGTAAGATGCGACAGACCTGTAATTACAGAAAGTTTGCCTCTAGATAATACATTTCACTTAGAATATATGCAACCTTGTGTTACTTTTACCCTCTCAGCTCTTTCCCCCAATAACCTGCAGTGTTCTAAGCCTCGCTATTCCCATTTAGGCCCCTGACCTGCATTTTACAGCATACAAGTGAACTATTGTACCAACATGTTGTTAATTGCAGAATTGTGAGACCTTAGATTCAGAGTTATTTGAAGTGCAAGTTTGTTAGCACAGTGAAGCCCTGATCCTGTGTTGAGATATCTGGGTATTATTGAAAGACAACTAATAAGAGCCGGCTCAATCCGCCTACGTGATTGCTGATGCTGGAAAAAGGCTTCATACTAACTTACGAAGGTCTACATTGAAGTGGCCAACCTGAGCCTGAGAAGGAGCCAGAATTTACCAATGTACATTGCCAAGGAGCCACAGTAGTGTGTCAGCAGCCCCTCATTAGCTCCCCCGCCCCCTCTCCCAGCATCTCCCACCCACCGGCAGCCCTGCCAATCAGCGCCTCCCCCTCCCTCCCCATACCTCCCAATCAGCTGTTTCGTGGCTTGCAGGAGGCTGTGTGGGAGAGGAGTGAGGGTGCTGCAGGCTGAGGGGAGGGGGCGGGAAGGGGTGGAGTGGGGGCAGGGCTTGTGGCAGAGCCCTGGGTTGAGCAGTGAGCACCTCAAGGCACATTGGAAAGTTGGCGCCTGTAGCTCCAGCCCTGGAGTCGGTGACCATACAAGGAGCTGCATATTACCTTCTGAAGATGCATGTGGCTCTGGAGCCACAGGTTGGCCACCCCTTATCTAGATCTATCCTAATGATGGATCCAGTAACACCCATGCCATTTCTACTTTGTTTAATCAGAGACATTGTATATATGTTAAAGTTTAAAATTTTGTTTATTTTCTTGCCTGCTAAAGATAGTTGATGCTAGAGTGTAACTATGTATTATTCAGGACTTAAATGGAAAATAAATATACACCTTTTTGAAACTACTATTTAGGATACATACATTTGGGAATGATACGTTACATTTTATAAACACACAGTTATTTGCAAATATGAGACTCAATATCCTGGAATATACTTTGTTTTTAACTAGCAAGAATCAATTCAAAGATGCAACTTCAGCATCTGAGTTTGGCTTTGGCTTTGAGTGCAATATTTATCAAGAAAAGTTAGCAAAAATAGTAGTAGATGTACTGCTCTGAAAAATCACTCTTGGCTTTTCTATCTCCATCTTTCTCTTTCCGTGCTCCGTGTTTCTAGCATTAGCTTCATGTTAAGAACTTCACTAGGGGACTGATCTGTTAATGTGTAGTACCTTTAGAGTAGTGTGAACAAAATACCAAAAAATGATAAGTTAAAATGCCACAATCTAAGGTGTAATTTAGCTGCTTCCAAAGATAATCTATAACAAGAACTAAATGTTGATCATTTCCCTAATTTTATTAAAATCAGGTGTTCCAGTTGATACCTTAGACAAACTTTTTTTGTGTTCATAAACTTGGTGTATTTGTTTTGCAATAGTTGTAACTTGGTGTAATTCTTCTAAGAATATAGAAAAACAGCAGAAAATTCTTTCCATAAAACAAAAACTTTGGCTGACCTATAAGCAGCATGTCTACTGCCATGTCCCCATAGATGGTCAATGATCAATCCACACAGCATCGCTCATTGTTGAGGAATGCTACAATGACTTAGTAGAACAAATGGATATAAACTGGCCATCAGGAAGTTTAGACTTGAAATTAGATGAAAGTTTCTAACCATCAGAGGAGTCAAGTTCTGGAACATCCTTCCAAGGGGAGCCGTGGGGGCAAAAGACATATCTGGCTTCAAGACTAAGCTTGTTAAGTGTATGGAGGGGATGGTATGATGGGGGAGCCTAATTTTGGCAATTAATTGATCTTTGACTATTAGCGGTAAATATGCCCAGTGGCCTGTGATGGGATGTTACATGGGGTAGGATCTGAGTTACTACAGAGAATTCTTTCCTAGGTGCTGGCTGGTGAATCTTGCCCATATGCTCAGGGTTTAGCTGATCGCCATATTTGGGGTCGAGAAGGAATTTTCCTCCAGGGCAGATTCGCAGAGGCCCTGGGTTTTTTTGCCTTCCTCTGCAGTGTGGGGCACAGGTTACTTGCTGGAGGGTTCTCTGCACGTTGGAGTCTTTAAAGCACGATTTAAGGACTTCAGTAGCTCAGACATAGGTTAGGGGGTTGATACAGGAGTGGGTGGGTGAGATTCTGTGGCCTGTGTTGTACAGGAGGTCAGACTAGATGACCATAATGGTCCCTTCTAACCTTAAAGTCTATGATTTTATTTTACATAGTCTGTAAGTAATCTGTAGTGGACAGTTATCCACACTAAAAATGATTAGTGTGTATTAGCTTATGAATGGTGGGTAATAAAGGTATATTGCAAATCTTCCATTTCATCTCTGTTACACTTGACTTATTTTCTGCTAGGTATACAACACTGTCATACAGAGCTCCTGAAATGATCAATCTTTATGGAGGAAAACCAGTTACTACCAAGGCAGATATCTGGGTAAGTAACGTAAAAGGTGGTCTAATTCTTGTAGAGGAGTTCTGCTTTGTTAAAAGTAAGAGAAAAAAAAAGGACGGGGGGGGGAAGTTAACATCTCAAATTACAAAGTAAAGGCTTTGCAGTGAGCGAATAAGATGTGGCTTCTTGCAACAGAAATAGTGTGTGGGAAATGGTAATAAAGAGAAATAGCTGTAGAGAATGATCTTATCTTTTCCTACAGAAAATTGGCATACATGATGTACTGTAAAAGGGGAATTATTATTTAGATGAGTATTTTTTTCTTTAGCCTACTAGTGCAAAATGTAGCTAACATTAGTATTTTCCCTTGCTCTTACTTCTGTTGAGCTGTTAA
The DNA here is from genome assembly GCF_025201925.1 of Gopherus flavomarginatus. NCBI lineage: Eukaryota > Metazoa > Chordata > Testudines > Testudinidae > Gopherus > Gopherus flavomarginatus. Next base: position 156,295,867 of record NC_066619.1, read on the forward strand.
CAATGGCTTCAATAGAAACCTGTTTATAGTATGATTTAAATAAGGCAGACTGAATAGGTGACCAGCTCCTCCTATGCATTCAGCCATGCCAGTGATGTTTGGTTCAGTGTGAAAAATAAGATTTCGTTATGACTAATGATATTTAGTGAATATTTGCAGAGTGCATTAAAGATGAAAAGTGCTATATTTGTTGATTACACTATATATAATCAGTGCAAAGTTCAGTAATAACCAGCTGGACATAATTTGAGTTCAAGGAGAAAAGTAACAATGAGAAAATAAGGTATGTAATACAAAAATAAATATTTGTGATGAATGGCTGGTACTGTTAAACATCTTTTTAATTGCTAAAGAAACAAGGTGGATGAGTAAAAAGCGACAGAGTCCTGTGGCAGACATATTGGAGCTTCTAGACTAACAGACATATTGGAGCATAAGCTTTCTTGGGTGAATACCTACTTCGTCAAATGCATGTCGTGTCATGCATCTGACGAAGTGGGTATTCACCCACGAGCTCCAATACGTCTGTTAGTCTATAAGGTGCCACAGGACTCTTAATCACTTTTTACAGATCCAGACTAACACGGCTACCCCTCTGATACTTGACCAAGGTGGATGAGGTAAAGCTTTTATTGTATTAACCTCTGTTGGTGAAAGAGACAAACTTATGAGCTATGGAGAGCTCTTCAGGTCCGCGAAAGATATGCAGAGGCCACAGCTAGCCCAGGTCAGCTGAACTGGGCTGCAGGGTTATAAAAATATGCAGTGTAGATATTTGAGCTCAGGCAGAGCCTTGAGATCCTGTGAGGGGGGAGACCCGGCTCTGAGATTTGGTGCCATGGGTTCTTTATCACAGTGTGTTAACAGAGAGTTGCAGCTAAATACAAAGTGGAAAAAAATTTTGTTTAACACACACACTGTGGACAAGTCTATTCTACAAAATTAAGTCAGCCTAAGTTAGGTCGACGAATAGCAACCACAGTAATTACTGGGGCTTTTCATGTCCACACTGTGCCCTTTGTCAGTGTCTCCCCTGACCAGGAATGCTTCCACTGACTTAACTGTGTGGGGCATTGTGGGTTACTGACAGCTGGGGCTCTGGGTCTGATAGCCCGAGCTGTTGGCCATGCAGGGCTCGCTGCTGCAGCCCCACCCCGCCCAGGGATGCATGGCCCAATATTTACATTATTATGTAAATAATGTAGTGTCTGCGTGGATGCTGTGTTGCCCTATGTCAACCTAAGTACTACGCCTCTCACAGAAGTGGAGTTATTAAGTTGATGTAGTGGGTGACTTATATCAGTGAGAGCTAAATTTTAGTGTAGATCCTTAGAGTTAGGTAAGGCAGCTTACCTTGACCTAACTCTGTAGTGTAGACCAGGCCTAAGATACCGTTCCAGGAGAATTGGGCACGTTAACCTCTTCAGTCATAGGACTGTGTGAATTAATTTGAGAGTGTATTGATTGTCTGGTTTCACCCACACATGATGATACCCATACAGGGTATCATTAAACAATTATAGTCCATACGTGATGGGGACCCCATCTTGAAAATCTTTTCTGAACCCTCTTTTCTGGCCTTAATACAACCCCCCAGACTCACCGAGCTCATCAACAGAAGCAAGCTCCCCACAGACCAAGACATATCAACTCCAAGTGGCACTGGCCCTGCCCTGCCATAACAGATGCAAAACCTGCAGAGTTAACTCTGCTACTAGGATGATCATTACCCATCATAACGTACCTTTTAAGATCCATGTGTCCTACACATGCCTATGGCAACGAGGTGTACCTCATTCAGTGCACTAAATGCCTCAGTAACAACTCTGTGGGTGAAATCAGACAGTCATTACTCTCTTGAATGAACTCACAGAAAAGTTGTAAGACACAAACATAACATTCATGGGCCAGTACTTTTCACAAAACAATCATTCTATATCTGCCTCTCAGTCCTCATTCTCAAAGAGAATCTGCGTAATGCTTTCAAAAGATGAGCCTGGGAGCTTAAATTCATAACCTTGCTAGACACTAGAAATCATGGTCTTAATAAAGACACTGGATTTATGGCTTATTACAACAGTCTGTAACCCTCTACCCTCCCATGTTTTGGTCCTATGACTGCAGGGGTGTTCACAGGTCACTTTTAGTTTGAATAGTCTCTTACAATATGTGTTAACTGCTTATGCTAATCTTTTCCACCTAATGTTTAGCTGTGATGCTCTGAGTACGTTTCCCGGACTGTAAGAAGAGCTCTGTGTAGTTTGAAAGCTTGTCTCTGTCACCAACAGAAGTTGATCCAATAAAAGATACTACCTCACCCACCTTGTGTCTCCACTATCCTAGGACCAACACTGCTACAACACTTTTAATTACTAAAAACACTGAGGAAATGAAGCAAGGGTAAAACTGATAACAGTATGAAATATAACACTTTCATTGTCAACATATGTAATACCTAATGGAGACTTAAGAACTTTTTTTCAGATTACTGAAATGGGAGAACTCCATGATTACTTTTCTTCTACATGCCAAACGGGTGCATCTTGAGTAGATTACATCAAAAAGTTTATGGGAAAACAACATGAGTTCAAAGACTCTTATTTGTCAGATTAGACGGTGGTTTTACACATGCAGTTTCTCTGTATAAACACACATTTAAACTGTTCATCTGAATTAAAAAATAGATTTTTTTTAAAATTAAATAACAGACATAAGTTTCCTCTCTGAATTTCTTTAAGTGAACAGCTTTGTTGCTGTTTGGCATCTAGTTGGTGGGACAAAAAGCACTTGTAGAACTGCTTCATATCACTTCATTGTTTACATCCCAAGTTATGTCAATGGAGTGGTAACTCAAAATGCTGCCATGTTCAATGTCTATGCAGGGATCAATCGTGATTATGTATTATGTATTGTAATACAGTTATGTATTAAATCTAGCTTTACTTTTTACACTAGTTTGTTGCTATCTAGACTTTGCAATGACAATACTTTTCTTTTTTTTTATAGGCACTTGGCTGCTTACTGTATAAACTTTGTTTCTTCACACTTCCCTTTGGGGAGAGTCAGGTTGCTATTTGCGACGGAAATTTTACCATTCCAGACAATTCCCGATATACCCATAATGTACATTGTTTGATACGTAAGTAGCTGGGCAGCACTTAAAATCGTTTTGTGTGAGTTTTAGACCTTACTACTAGTGACCTTCCCTACCTGCAGTATGCACTTATAGTTAATGTCCTTTAAATCAGTGAATTTGAAGGTTTGGTTGAACATAATCTAACTGTGCCCTGACACTACTTTTAGACCTTTGTTCTAAGTTCAGAAGAGTCCTTATCTCCACTGTCTTGAGAAATCAAGGTAAATCTGTGGTTTTGCTGAGGAAGAAAGGGGGATCATTGCATTGAGGAAATGTTTTGAAAAGGAAAATTGTCTGCTCTGAAGGGGAAAAAGGGTTCTTTGAGTGCTTGCTCATATCCATTCCATGTAGGGGTGTGTGCTCACCACCTGCCCTGGTGGTGGAAGTTTTTTCCTTCAGCGGTACCCATAGGGGCTGGCTCTGGCACCCTCTGAAGTCATGTGCATATGCACCAGTATCAGCGGCGCCCCCCCTACCCCTTCAGTTCCTTCTTACCACCAGTGACAATGCTGGAATGCTCCTCTTCCATTAGCAAATGGACTTGACCAGTGGTTCTTCTAGTTTGTTCTTGTATATACCTGCAAATAATAGTAGTTTAGTAGTTTCTCGTACTTCTTAGTGGTTGTGTAGTGTAGATAGTCCCTGGAGGGACTTGGTCTAGGGACGGGGCATACCCTGTTCCCCAGGTTTCAAGCCATGCAAGCGATGTAAGAAGCTATGCCAATCAGCGATCCATAAATCCGTTAGGTAATAAAAAATATTAAAAATTTTTTATAAAAAGGCATCCCTGAGATCTTTCACCTTCCTCAAGACCTAAGCCATGCAAGCGATGTACCTACCCTGCAGATCTCCTCACTTGTTTACAGCTTTTCTTCTCCTCCTTGCTAAAAGCTTACATTGAGGACCAAAAAAAAAAAAAAAAAAAAAATACATTATTATTTTTTGATAGGACAACTAACTATATCTATAAAACTTTCAGCATTGGTTGTGGTGTAAGAACCTAAGTAATATATAGTGTCTTCAATAAAACTAGTTAACTGTGCCAGTCTTTTTTAAATCAGTTTTGAGCAACCACCGCTTTGTGAGGGAGGAATTGAGAGTTTACTCCTGAGCTAACTTAATTGGACAGAACCGCAGATAAGCTGGAAAAAACTTACGTTTTGAAAGGATACTTATGCAATATTTGCAAGGATACTTTTGCAGCAAGGAGCAAGAAATGCATTTCTTTTTAAAAAAAAGTGTTTATGGAACACACTGGTAATACCAAAATTCTGCAGATACCCATAAAACTATGCTGAGGTATAGCACAGAATTTCCCCTGCACTTCTTTGCAGTGCTTCCAAATATAGCTCTATATTGCGCTAATCCAGTGTTCCCCAACACGGTGCCCATGGTGCCTGTGTGCGCCTGCGTACTGGCTGGCTTTCAGCGGCATTTTGGCGGATGCTTGTCCGCCGGCCATGGTCCTCAGTGGCTCGTCGTCTGGCACCTGCCACCCAGAAAAGGTTGGGGACCACTGCTCTAATCAGTTCAGTGAAGAAGGTACTGTGGACAGAGAAACAACCAAAATTTTAAAATTCTGGGGGAAAATCTTGTTTAAATCAGACATCATAAATTTAGAGTAATTATTATTAAAGTATGTGAAATATACCTCTACACACACCCTGTTTTTTTTTAAAGAATAAAAACAGTGCTGCCTTCTCTGTAGATAAAGCAAGGTGTGTTCTAGAAAATGTCCATCTAGACCAGTCTTAAATTTGTTGATTTTCTTTCTACCTGGAGAAAAGTAACAAAAAATATGAACAGAACTCTCATCAAAATTAACTCCATCAAAATTAACTCCAGAGTCCTTGCTGTGCACACCAGAGATGAGGAAGAATCTCTTGCTTGAAAGTTGCATTTAATTTGATGCAATCATTCTTTCAAATCAGATCTATTTAGTTTTAATTCATTTTTCTTATGACGTTCCTTGATTCCTAGAGTCAATGTTGCCATGTTTCAGTTGGTTTCCCAGATTGTCAGTAAAGCTATTACCCAAAACTGTGGGATAAAGCCTGGGCTGATGCAAATTATACTTTTAAAGTTTCCTGAAATGCCCTTGCTATAAACTTCTTGTTCAGAATTTAAGAAAGATTTTTCTATTTTTATAATTTTCTGTATTTATCAACTTGTTAAATGATGAGCTCAGAATGTTGACTTCACTGGCAAATTTCTGACCAATGTGTACTTTAGTAGACTAATTTATCCTGTAGTCTTGGTTCACACAAGACAACAGGTGATTTTGTCATGTATTTAGCAGGACACTAAAATCCAGGATGAGTCCAAATATGCCTCCAAATCCTTCTGAGCCATAGGCATCTATCTTCTTAACCTCCTGTTTGTCAAAAGCTTTGTTGTGATGCCTCTCTTTCAGAGGAGGGCTGCACACAGTTTCTCCTAGCTGCAGTATTTTACTTCTATTAGCTAGGGGAACTTAATGGAATTGAGGTCCTAATTGCGTGCCCCTCCCCTGCCGCCACTACTTGTAATGCCTGAAACTGTTCTTTCTGAGGTGCTTCTGATGCCATCATCTCCAGCACTTTTGCACCAGGCTAGGATCATGCTGGTGGTGACACTGCAACTTTTCCATCCAATCTGATACTGTTCTTGCCATCTTGTTTAAATGGTATTTCCCCAGCCTTTTTGACTAACCTCTTTGATTACTGCAAATATGTGAAATGAAGATAGACCTCATTTTTAGGGTGAAATTTGCTAATGTTTTACTACAGTAGTGTCCAATCTCTTAATCCCGAAGGCCAAATGTTATTTCAGAATGATCGGGTGTCTACAATCAATATTTTGGGGCTGATTTTCTGCACTGTTCTCTTTGCACAGTTCAGGATTTACCTTGATGTAGGGACGTCTGTTAGCTCTACGCCTGTGCTAGCTCCTCTGGAGAGGGAGGCATAGCTCCTAGAAAGGGAGTGTGAGAGTGGTTGGGGTGGACACTTGGGCTGTGCCCAGTTGGCGTATTGTCCTTTGGGGACCACAGTCAGCTGACATAAGTTGAGGCATTTCCCAGGGCAAAGAATTGGGGAGCTGTAACAGGGTGTTGTTTCTCAACTTCTCCTGGTCTGCCCTGCATGGGAGAGTAGAGTGGTATTTTGCTTAGTGCACCCTTAAGATCAGGCAGAGCTAGTGAAGCTCTTATACTGCCCTTTCTGGGGCTTCCACAGGGAAGCAGACAGTAGAGCAGCCAGAATTTTTCTCTCCTTCGTGATGTGATGGAGTTAGAACTGTAGCCGGGAAGGGACAGCACAGCTCAGAGCACTCCCTCCTCAGAGCTGTTGTAAGGGAAGTCGCATGAGACTGTGCCCTTGCCTCCTCCCTGAAGTGATGGGTCTGTTCTGAACACTTCATTTTGTAAAATTGCACTTGTTTAGGGAACACATTTTTCACTTGTAATCAAATGCCATTTTTTCTTAATGTAGTCCCCCTCAAGGCCAATAACTGGAGCATAGGTCACAGATGGGACACAACTAGCTTAGTGTGTTATAAATATCACTGTATACAAAATCAGGCTTATATATTTGTCTGGTTATTCTTTGTGATTATCATTTTTAGTGGCATGTGGAAGCACGTTAAAAGTAAAGGATGCAGTGTGTAGGATTTCAGGCATGGCTAGATTTACAAAATGAAGTTTAAGAAACCAATTACTGTTTAGAGTAAGAGCCATACTTTTAAACATAACTCTTTGGTTTCCAAGCTGCATTTCTTTGTAACATGTAAAAGGTAAGCTTTGTGCAGTTATGGATAGGTTTGCTTGCTCATATTTTTGCTTTTACTCAAATAAGTGATTTAGTTTAAAATATCTCAAAACACTTAAGTATTTCATACTCAAATTACTTTCTCTCTTGCTGTGTGTAGAATACTTTGGAAGATTGAAATGGAACTTTTACTCAAGTGTTTTTCCTTCATACATTAACTTTTCCTTACTTAAAAATGTAGGATGGATTGATGCTTAATTCTCCAGTGCATTAGGTGTTTCCATATTTATATTTATTATATTGAATGGATTGCATTCAAAACTAGTTAGTTACATGCCATTACTCTCTATAGTGAACCTAACTATTTGTGGTCGTTTACTGATTAAATCAGTGGTTCTCAAACTTCATTGCACCATGACCCCCTTCTGACAACACAATTTACTACATGACCCCCTGAGGGGGGATTGAAGCCTGAGCCCCGCTGCCCAGGGCTGAAGTTGAAGCCTGACTTCTGCTGCCCAGGGCTGAAGTTCTCAGGTGTGGGCTTGGGCCCCAAGCCCCAGTAAGTCTAATACCAGCCCTGGCAACACCATTAAAACGGGGTCATGACCTACTTTGGGGTCCTGATCCACAATCTGAGAATCACTGTATTAAATTGAGTGTACTTGAGAATGAATTATTAATTAACATTGTTTGTTTTTAATAATGCTGTTTCTGTAACTGATGCATGGATTGGTGCTGGTATAAAATCCACTCCTTCTTATTTTTTTAATTAGTCTGCATCTAATCATTTTAAAACATTCATATAGAAAAATATAGCCAGCGATTTCATGAGTATGTGTCAGTTCAGAAAACATAACTTGTGTTCAGAGATAGAACTTGGTTATGTTTTGAGTGGTGTGTGTGTGTGTGTGTGTGGTTTTTTCCCTGGGTCCTCTAATTAAACAAAAAAAAAAAGTTGCCAGTTTCAAATGCAGTGACATTTACACATCAGCCCAGCTGTGATGCTGTTAGTTGGCTCACAGTTTTACATTACTGTGTCTCAGAAAATGCTTTTCAAGAAGGGTGGTACTCGTGAGTTGTTTTCATTCTAATAATGGAGAAGGTTTTGAAGACACAACTCTGATCTAGCTGGTGGAGAGACTGGTTTCCTAAAATACTAACTACTTTTTTTAAAACTTATTAGTGTAGCACTTTGCAGTTTGTTCTATAGCATCCCTAGCAGTCCTTACAAGTCTGCTGTTTAATTGATTCAGTTGAGCTTCAGGACTGGTAATGCAAATTTTCTACTCTTCCATTCAAGGAAAAGAGTAAAACATATAGTAAAAACTGCATACGCTTGGCAATAGACACCATTCTAACTCAGTACTTGTCTGAAAGAAGTAAAAACCGCTTTTTGAAATGAGTAAATTCTAAATCAATTAGTAAAGAAGTTTAATTCTCATTTGTAGTATGTTGTAGGCAAATTTTCTTTAATTGCTATTAGAGAAATTTTAATCCACTTTTACAGGGTACATGCTTGAACCAGATCAAGAACGGAGACCCGATATCTTTCAAGTATCTTATTTTGCCTTTAAACTTGCCAAAAAGGAATGTCCATTGTCCAATATTAATGTAAGTAGTCTTCTGTTTTTCACATCTTTTGATAGATTTAGTAAGTGTCCTTCAATATTGTCAAAAGGAGTTATTACTTCTAGATCAAATCAAGTTAGAACATGTCTGATGTTAACTTTTTTCTTTATAAAAGTCTGTCCCTGTGCTGAAAGTTCTGGATCTGATAAATTTCAAATAGATTCTGTGTTGACAGAATTCTTAGCTTGTTAAACTAAAACAAAAAGGAAAACTGCCTTAGACTCTTCTGGATAGCACTAATAAATAAAGATGGAATGGAAAATAGCTTCTGACACATCCTGATAAACTGTATCAGAGTGCAGTGGTACTTTAAATGAACTGTACTTTCCACACTTCTTATTTGGCTAGAGCTCAGGAGGTCAGATTGGATGACCATAATGGTCCCTTCTGACCTTAGTCTGTCTATGTAAAATTTTAAATTGTTCCTGCTCTGTTGATTTTCTCACAGTAAGTTCAAATTTCTGCATGAAGTAATGAGGACAAAAGGAACTGATAATTTTGAACAGAGCTTTGATTTAACTTTGTATTATTAAGCATCCTTAGCCATTTCCAGCCTTGGCAGGATCTTGCCTACCTACAGGGAAAATGGAATAGCCTGAGATTTTCGCCTCAGCCCCCTTCACCCTATTTCTATATTTCTCTAGCATTTGGGGGAAAGATATAAAATCTCTAATTCTCAGACACAAGCTACATTTAAGGTGGAGTTAAGGTTGAGAGTAATGTTGTAAGGCTGGAATCATTATTTCAAAACCAGGCATTCTTCTTGAAGTAGTGTCCATATTGGTGCTCTGCTTCAGTTCCACATATGCCTCTTGAGCCCTTTGATCAGAGGTTTTTGCACTACCTGTGCCTGTTTGACCTGCACATGTGCCCTATACCACCTCATGCCAGATTTTGAGGCTATATAGGGATGCTTGAGTGAACCACCCTTAATTCCTTTTCTACCGCCTCGGCTGGAGAGGGAGCTCTAGTGTGCCTGCCTGAGTGTGCCTTGGCTATCATATATTCTTCTTATAGTCGCTTGATACGATCGGTTAGTATAGTTAGCTATTAGTAATAGTATCTGGATGACTGGCTACTCAAGGGCCATTCTTATGAAGCTATGCTATCTTCCACCCAGACAACCCTTGCTCTGTTTCAAAAGTTGGGTCTTCAGCTGAAAGTAAGAAAATTCATATTAACCTTCATAAAGAAGATGCAGTTTATAGGGGCTTCATTGAACTTGTTGACAGCCAGGGCCTGCTTTCTGTTAGATAGCTTCATAACCTTATCATGTTTGGTACAGACAATTCAGGGAAGTCCTTGAACTACTGTAAGGACACATGGAAGCTTGTGGTTTTGTGACCGAACACGCATGGCTATGTCTCCACTGCTTTCAAGGTTGGCTCAGAATGACCTGCTTTCTAGGCAGACGCACCTTGGACAAACAAGTGATGATTCCTCTACAATTGAGGAGCTTCCTGGATTGGTGGAAAGATGAACTCAACATCTGGATGGGCAGAAAGATCAAGTCAGCATCTGGATGGGCATTCTCTCTGTTACCCAACTCCATCACTGACTTTAACAGAGGCATCACTATTGGGATAGGGAGCTCATCTCAATGTTCTCATGACTCAGAGCAGATGGACAACTCAGGAAACCAATCTCCATATCAATCTGTCGGAGTTCTGGACTGTCGGGAATGTCTGCCTCCATTTTCTGCCTCTCACAGGCAAATCAGTCGGGTCATGATGGACAGTGTGTCCTGCATGTTCTATATCAACATACTATGGAAATTGTGCATAGCTCATCAGATCTAAATATTGGTGGTCTGTGTCCTGGGCATTCAGAACACCACAGGCAATATTTTCAGTGGACACTTGGCACAGAATAGACTTTCAAGTCCTCCAATACATACTCCTGAGATGGGGTCTGCTGAAGGTGGATCTCTTCACCACCTTCGGGAACAAGTGCCCTCTTTTCTGCTCATGAGGGGGTCTGAGACATCATTTTTGGGGGAACACCTTTCTTCCTTTCTAAAGGAATGGTGTCAAATTTTATCCAAATGCAGGTTTAAAAAGAAATCTTTTATAAAGCGTAGAGCAAAAATAAATGTTTTCATGAATGTGTTTGAAAACTCCAAAGGAAACATTTTAAAACAAATATTCTCTGCACTCTGTGAAACCCAAACATAACAGTGTTGTGCTAATACACAGCCTGAAAGTTAAACTGACTTAGCTGACTTCTATTCAAGATGAGAAAGCAAAAAGCAGTCTATATAATGGTCAATTTTTTTTTAAATTGTAATTAATAATCTCTGACATGGATTCTCCCCAGGGTTCCACCAGGAACTGGGGTACCACTGAGCCCCTTGACCCACCAGCCTGGACTCCCTCTCACACTGTACTGCTGTGACAAGCTGCAAAGCCCTCCAGTCTGCACTTTCACCAGCATTCATACAAGCAGGGACACACCCAGCTGCACTTACATGCAGGCTCTCTGACCACCCCTGCATAGGAAGGCTATAGCCAAGGCAACTTCCAGCTCCCCAGGCACGTACCCCCTCTGGCATATATACCCAAAATTATACTGTCTTGGGCTGCACAGGGAACTCCCTGAGCTTATTCTGTAAAGTTTTCCCTCCTCCCTCAGTGTAGAGAGGAATATGCAACAGCCTTTGCCCTTTGAGCTATGATTCCCATACACTTCACTCCAACTCACTGGTTAAGATAAAGCAAAAACTATTTATTAATTACAAAAGATAGATTTAAGTGATAAGGGATAGCAAGCAGATCAAAGCAGGTTACCTAGCAAATAAACAAAAAAACTAAGTTTAATATACAAGATAGATTGGATATGAATTAGCAGATTCTCACCGTAAGAGATGATACAGGCAGGCTGCAGATTCTTATGGGGCAAGCTACACTTGCTTTACAGCTTGCAATCCCCAGATGTTTCATTCACAGGCTAGAAATCCCTTTTAGCCTGGTTCCAGCATTTCCCGCAGTTCAGTCTTTGTTCCTCAGGTATTTCCAGGAGTCTTCCTGTGTGGGGAGTGAAGAACCACAGATGTCACTCCCTGCCTTATATAGTTTTAGCATATGGCGGGAACCCTTTGTTTCACAGCTTGGTTTCCAGACCAGTCTGTGGAAAAATACTGACATCCCAAGATGGAGTCTAGCATCATGTGGTCTGATCACATATCCTTGTAGAGTCATAGCAGCCATTTCTTACAGGCTGTTTGGAGCATTCACAGGAAGGCTCACCAGGGAGCTAAGCGTCTTCTAAAGCCTATTGTTTTTTCCCAGTGGCCCATTTCTCTGAATAGGCCCTTCTCCACCCACTATCTGGAAGACTGAAAGCATCTTGTCTAGTGGGTGTTACCCGGTGTAAGTACATTTGAAATACAGATACAATCAATATTCATAACTTGAGATAAAAAGATACATGCATACAAATAGGATAATCAGAAAATCATAACATTTCCAATGACACTTCACATGACTAATGTACAAAATGTATCATAATTATGCCATAAAGCTATCATAACATTACTGAAGAATATGTGGTGCTGTGTCACAATCTCTTGTAACATAAGTAAGGAAAGGTTTTAATACATTTTAATCTGACAATGTGTGTTTAACCACAATATTGAGCCAAAGCACTCTCTGATGCTTTATTTAGAAATTAAGATCATCCTCCACGCCTAAGGAATCTACAGTATACTTTTTGAATTTGTAACAATTCTCAGAATTTTATATTTTAATTCACATGTGTTTTTTCCAAAGAATTCTCCTGTCCCTTCAACTCTTCCTGAACCCATGTCAGCTAGTGAGGCGGCTGCTAGAAAAAGCCAAATAAAAGCCAGGTGAGCAAAATTAATGTAGAACTTTGTGGATTCTGATTAGATATCTTATAGCAATTTTGTGTACCTGCAGTTTTCTTGTATGTTTTGGTTAATATGCTAAAACTCACTCTGGTACCCAGGGCTTGTGTCCATATGAACTCTTTAAAAGGTCAATGTTTTTAGCAGTCTGAGATGGAAATTTTAATAAGCTCCAAGTAAACGTTTACAGGCATCACAGTATTTGAAATCTGTCTGGGTTTATCTCACGAACAACCAATTGTCCTGCTTCTATTTGTACAATGAACGCATTAAGACCATTTGCTGACGTTTTCCTCATCAGATAGGATCTCCTCTGTTTTTGAATGCAAATGCCCTTGGCTTCATTGACTTTTTCTTGATCCAGTATTAGCATGAATAAAGTATTCAATAAAGATAGTTAATGATTAAAAATGAAAAACATACAAAGTGTAAACAACTTCTTAAAACTTTAGCCAAGCTAATTTTTATGTCAATGTCCCTGACTGAGTCTTAAAGGGACTGCAAAGGAAAACAAGGGTTTTAGTCTCTTTCTGCTTTATAACAACACACAAAGGTTTAAAGATTTTGGTTTTGTATCTTAAAATATCAGGAATTCCAAGTCTTGCCTTCTCTATTTTTTTGCTGGAGGCGCTCTTAGTGATTCAATGCACTGGAATGGGAGCTTTCTCACCCCTTTAGTTGAAGGGATGGAGATTTGAATCTTCAACAAAGAATTTCTCCCAACAAATTTTAACAAACAAGAAACCAAATTCAGAGTTTCAGTTAGATTAAAAATCCCTTCTGTTCTAAACTGCTCATATTTCACTTCATTGGTATTTGTGATGACGTATGAGACATACATTGTCTTCAACCGAGAAATAAGTTAAAGAAGCCCTGAATGTTTGTGTGTTTAAAAAAAAAAAAAAAAAAAAAAAGGCAAAAGCCTCTTGAAGGGGCAAAATTAATTCACAAAACATGTGTACATCATCAAGAAGCAAAAAGGTCACAAACTTGGTTATTCTTCCTGTGTAGGTCACATGCACATAGCTTATTGAAATACATTTTCTAAAAGCATGTATGCATTTTTCACCTGTCTCCCTGCTTCTGTGCCCTCACCAGGGCCCAGCTTTTGAGAATATTTTATTATGATAAAATGTCTCTTCAGCATTGGTTTCTTTTCACAGATTAGTGATGGGGCACATATTGATAGGATAACTTTTTTCAAAAGCTCCTCATTGACTTGTCTTACCCTCCTGTGTGCCTTAGTAGCTTTTGAAATTAGGTTAAGACTCACTCCTAAGTCAGTGTGTCACTTCTGGAAAATTTTACTCATGCTCTGGCAGAATATGGCATTGCTATAAGTGCTGTAAAGTTCCCTAATAGCGAAATAGAACTTGAAATGACTGAAGCTCTAGAGCAGGGGTCAGCAGCCTTTCAGAAGTGCTGTGCCGAGTCTTCATTTATTCACTCTAATTTAAGGTTTCCCGTGCCAGTAATACATTTTAATGTTTTTAGAAGGTCTTTTTCTATAAGTCTATAATATATAACTAAACTGTTGTATGTAAAGTAAATAAGGTTTTAAAAATGTTTAAGAAGCTTCATTTAAAATTAAATTAAAATGCAGATCTCTGCGGACTGGTGGCCAGGCCCTGGGCAGTGTGAGTGCCACTGAAAATCAGCTCGCATGCTGCCTTCTGCACGCATTCCATAGGTTGCCCTGCTCTAGAGTCTGTAGATTTTTGATCACCATGAAAAGAGATGAGCGGATTCTTGCTTTTTAAAAAAATCTTTTATCATCTCTTTCTTTTTCTATATCGCAATGTTGAGTTTCTGGAATATGCTGTGAATGATAATCATGATGCAATCACAGTAATTTGCTCAAACCCTGTAACAGTTGCATTCTGTCATTAAGCTATGATCAAGATATGTCTCAAGGAAAAACAGAACACTTGCACTTAGGAAGAATGCATATTAATGATGTTCTGTTACCTTGGTCTCCTTGGAAATGTTGTTGCATGGGCCCCCTCTTGTGGTACCTATGGATATTTGAGCGTTTATATGAATTAGTAGGCAGGTCTTTATGCTTGTTCTCCAAAAGTAAGATCAGAGATTTTTCAATGTCTTCAATATTTTTAGAAATCAAAACTTAGAAATAATAAAATGTAAAGGTATGCAAAATGGGGTTAAGATATTACTAAACAATTAGAAGATGGGCTTATGGGTATCTTGAATAAAGCTGAAGAGTAGTCATATACACTGAAATGTTTTCTCTGGAAAATTCTTCGTTATAGAATAACGGATGCTGTTGGACCAACAGAAACCTCAATTGCACCACGACAAAGACCAAAGGCCAATTCAAGCACTGCCACTTCTAATGTGCTAACTATCCAGAGTTCAGCAACACCAGTAAAAGTATCGGTTCCTGGTGAATTTGGTAACTGTGTGCAAAAAGGTAATTCACTCAAGTTGAAGGACTTAAATATTAAACCCACCCCCTCCAAAAAAGGAGGTGGGAGTGGAGAAGGTTTGTTCTATTTTTCCATTGTTTTTAATGTTAGAAATCCAAAGTCTGTGGAAGTCACTTTGAACCCTGAGGTAGCTGTTAAGATCAGCGTCCTGGAGTTCTGAGCCATCTGGGTAGCCCTAATGGCCTCACTACCTTTTCTTCAAAACTCCATAGTGCAGATCTTGACAGATATCACCTCTCCAACATAAAAAATCAAGAAAGCACACGTTCATCTCTCCTCTGTCTGGATTGGAAGCTGTCAAGCTCTGTATGTTATGCCATCAACACCAGATAACTGAGATCACAGAAACAACCTGGCAGATGTCCTGAGCAGACAGTTGGTTGTCACTCATCAGTGATGTTTGCATAGATCCATCATAGAGATGAGACTTGTTCGCCACTGATGTTAACACCAAGTGCTAGAACTTTTGTTCCAGAGGGAGCGTGAGTCTAGGCTTATTGGGCACCTTCCTTCTGCAGTGGTACCAAGGCCTCTTATGTGCCTTTCCAATTCCCTGGATCCGCCAGCATGATTTCCAAGATTGAAAGGGACAAATGAATAATTATTTCCAGCTCTGTACTGGCGGAGGCAGTTCTGACTTAAAGACTGATTACAAATGTCCATCCAGCCTTTGATCCAGCTCCCAGACTGCTTGAAGCTGATCTACAGCCTCACAACCAGGTACTCCATCCAATCCAAAAGTCCCTGTAGCCTCCCAGAGACAGCATAGCTGTTAGCTGGTTGAGTACCATGGACA
Organism: Gopherus flavomarginatus; assembly: GCF_025201925.1. Lineage (NCBI taxonomy): Eukaryota > Metazoa > Chordata > Testudines > Testudinidae > Gopherus > Gopherus flavomarginatus. The sequence continues at coordinate 156,311,489 of NC_066619.1, forward strand.
GAGACTGCTCCCTTCAGGTCCAGAAAATCCTAACACAGAGCAGGAAAGCATCTACTAGAAAAACATACTCATTTAAATGGGAGACATTCTTGTTGCAAGCAGCCCAGCATGGTCTGGACCTCGTCCAGGCATCTGTACTGAAGGTCCTCAATTACTTACTACACTTAAAACAGTCTGGTCTTTTATTAATCTCTGAGACCTACCTAGCAGCAATCCAAGCGTGCCATCTGCCTGTAGAGTATTGTTTAGTCTTGTCACTCCCAAAGGAATATTACACACACACTCTCTCTCTCTTTCCGGCCTTCCCCCCCCCCCCGGTCAGAGAACCTCCTACTGCCGAGGATTTCAGTTTAATCTTCCTAAGGCTTGTGGAGCCTGCATTCAAACCCCTCTTTTTACCACCATGAGCTTGGTGTTGTTTTTTATTCTGATCCCTGCAGTAAAGGGAACAAAAATTACCTGAAAGTACCCTAGTGTCGGAATCTCCAGTAGGTGTAGAGCCAGCATATATTGCTCCTTCACCACCCTCTCTACAGACCGTGATGCAGAGGGCATGTTGCAGTGAGTGGCTGGAGTGCAATTATGTGGGACAGCTGAAAACAACTCTCAGATTTCTCTAATTGGTGTAAAGAATCAGGGATATTTAATAGGTGGTTGGTTCTCAACTTCTCCTTTTTCCAGTATCCTGGACTCTCCCACATAACTGTGTGAGAGAGGGGAACCATTCTTGGCTACACTCTCCTAGGCACAGGAAGAGGCAGTCAGACTCCTATCCGACTCTCCGTAGGGCTCTTGTCCTGTAGATAGTTAGGTCAGATTTCCTTTTTCCCCTGCAAAGCAGTAAATGGCCAATAGGGGAACTGATGAGCTGCTGCAACAGGCGTTGGTGGCTGTGCATCCCCACAGTGATAAGACTGATTCAGGTGCTTAATTTGAAAACTGGAAAGATACTTATGAAAATATATTTTCAATTTGTAATTCTTTTTTAACCTAGTTGCTCTCAAGGACCCCAGCTTAAAGCTTTGATGGTCACAAGTGACCCCAGGGCACAAGTTTTATACCACTGGCCTAGAATGTTACACAGTGCATGAGCTACCCAACTTCATCTTACTTAGACAATAGTGTATAGTAAATTAGTAACTACTTGCCTAATAAAGGCTGCACAAAGAGGACTCTCTGGACTGGAGAATCTGGCCCTGTGTGTATATGTGTGCAGTATATTGCAAATGTTCGTGTCAATATGCTCTGAATCTCTGAAGATAAAAAAATTGTTTTCCTTAGCTATTTTTTTAAAATCATAAGCAGCTATAATGTGTGAGGAATTAGATTTACCTTGATGCATGAACACTTCATGTGCCTAACTTGCCAGCATGTGGAGTGATCCACAACAAGGAAATACATCTTTTCCTAAATGGATGAGCTATGCATCGAGGTACTTCATTATTGTAAGGAGTCAGAAGGATAGAGCGGGGCGACGAAGGAGTGACAAGATTATGGCGATCAACAGATGGCTCAGGGAGTGGTGTTATAAGGAGGGCTTTGGGATGTACGGTCACTGGGACGCATTTACGGATAGACAACTGTTTGCTCACGATGGACTTCATCTCAGCAAGGAGGGAAATAGAATTCTAGGATGGAGGCTCGCCGACCTCATCAAGAGGGCTTTAAACTAGAAAGTTGGGGGAGATGGTTGGGAAATGTTCGGGAGATCTCCACGCCAGAACATAACCTGGAGAGGGAAGTAAACAAAGTGAGCAGGGATACCTTTGCAGCCCCAAGATTTGAACCAAGGAGGAATAGTGGAGTAGAAACCAGAGTAACGGGTGATGCTGGTGGTAGAAAGTTTGTGCACGACGGGGGAAAGAATGTCACTGACGCCAAACGCCGAAAATTAAAAGGTTTGTACACTAATGCGAGGAGCCTAGGTAACAAGATGGAGGAACTGGAGTTACTCGTGCAGGAAGTGAAGCCGGATATTATAGGGATTACCGAAACCTGTTGGAATAGTACTCATGACTGGAGCACGGGTATTGAAGGCTATGAGCTGTTCAGAAAAGACAGGAAGAAAGGCAAAGGTGGGGGAGTAGCCTTGTACATCAATGATGAAATTAAATGTAGCGAAATAAGATGCGATGGAATGGATAAGACAGAGTCCGTCTGGGCAAAAATCACGCTGGGTAAAAAAGCAACTAGAGCTTCCCCTGAGATAGTGCTTGGGGTGTGCTACAGACCGCCGGGATCGGATTGGGATATGGATAGAGACCTCTTTAATGTCTTTAATGAAGTAAACACAAAGGGGAAATGTGTGATTATGGGGGACTTCAACTTCCCGGATATAGACTGGAGGACGAGTACTTGCACGAATAATAGGGGTCAGGTTTTTCTGGATGAGATAGCGGATGGATTTCTTCATCAAGTAGTTGAAGCACCTACAAGAGGGGATGCCATTTTAGACTTGGTGTTGGTGAGCAGTGAGGACCTCGTAGAAGAAATGGTGGTAGGGGACAACCTTGGTTCGAGTGATCATGAGCTGATTCAGTTCAAACTAGATGGAAGGATAAACAAATGTAGATCTGCGATTAGGGTTTTTGACTTCTCCAGGGCTAATTTTAAAGAGTTAAGGAAATTAGTTAGGGAAGTGGACTGGATGGAGGAATTAGTGGATTTAAATGTGGAGGAGGCCTGGAATTTCTTTAAGTCACAGCTGCGGAGACTGTCGGAAGCCTGCATCCCGAGAAAGGGGAAAAGAACCATGGGCAGGAGTTGTAGGCCAAACTGGATGAGCAAGCAACTCAGAGAGGGGATTAGACAAAAGCAGAAAGCTTACAGGGAGTGGAAGGAAGGCAGGATCAGTAAAGAAAGCTACCTTGCTGAGGTCAGAACATGTAGGGATAAAGTGAGGAAGGCTAAAAGCCGCATTGAACTGGAACTTGCAAAGGGAATCAAAACCAATAGTAAAAGGTTCTACAGCCACATAAATAAGAAGAAAACAAAGAAAGAAGAAGTGGGGCCGCTATACACTGAGGATGGAATGGAGGTTAAGGATAACCTAGGCATGGCCCAACATCTAAACAAGTACTTTGCCTCGGTTTTTAATAAGACTAGTGAGGAACCTTGCGATGATGGAGGGATGATAAACGGGAATGTGGATATGGAAGTGGATATTACTGCAACTGAGGTAGAGGCCGTACTTGAACAGCTCGATGGGACGAAGTCGGAGGGCCCGGACAATCTCCACCCGAGGATATTAAAGGAACTGGCACGTGAAATTGCGAGCCCGTTAGCGAGAATTTTTAAGCAATCGATAAACTCGGGGGTTGTGCCGTATGACTGGAGGATTGCTAATGTAGTTCCTATTTTTAAGAAAGGGAATAAGAGTGATCCGGGTAATTATAGGCCTGTTAGCTTGACGTCTGTAGTATGTAAGGTCTTCGAAAAAATTTTAAGGGAGAAAGTAGTTAAGGACATAGAGGTCAATGGGAATTGTGACGAATTGCAACACGGATTTACTAAAGGTAGATCGTGCCAAACCAATCTGATCTCCTTCTTTGAGAAGGTGACGGATTACTTAGATAAAGGAAATGCGGTAGATATAATTTACCTAGATTTCAGTAAGGCGTTCGACACGGTTCCGCACACGGAGCTGTTAGTTAAATTGGAAAAGCTGGGAGTGAATATGAAAGTTGTAAGGTGGATAAGGAACTGGTTAAAGGGGAGACTCCAGAGGGTCGTATTGAAAGGTGAACTGTTGGACTGGAAGGAGGTCACCAGTGGAGTCCCTCAAGGATCGGTTTTTGGACCGATCTTATTTAACCTTTTTATTACTGACCTTGGCACAAAGAGCGGGAATGTGCTAATAAAGTTTGCGGATGACATGAAGCTGGGGGGTATTGCTAACACGGAGAAGGACAGGGATACTATTCAGGAAGATCTGAACCACCTTGTAAACTGGAGTAATAGAAATAGGATGAAATACAATAGTGAAAAGTGCAAGGTTATGCATTTAGGAATTAATAATAAGAATTTTGGATATACGTTGGGGGCGCATCAGTTGGAAGCGACGGAGGAAGAGAAGGACCTTGGGGTACTGGTTGATAGCAGGATGACTATGAGTCGCCAATGTGATACGGCTGTTAAAAAAGCAAATGCGATTTTGGGATGCATCAGGCGGGGTATTTCCTGCAAGGATAAGGTTGTGTTAGTACCGTTGTATACGGCGTTGGTGAGACCCCATCTGGAATACTGTGTGCAGTTCTGGTGTCCCATGTTCAAGAAGGATGAATTCAAACTGGAACAGGTTCAGAGACGGGCTACGAGGATGATCCGAGGAATGGAAAAACTGCCTTATGAAAGGAGACTCAAAGAGCTTGGCTTGTTTAGCCTGGCCAAAAGAAGGCTGAGGGGGGATATGCTCGCCCTATATAAATATATCAAGGGGGTTAACGTTAGGGAGGGAGAGGAATTATTTAAGTTTAGTACTAATGTAGCCACGAGGACCAATGGGTGTAAACTGGATATTAGGAAGTTTAGACTTGAAATTAGACGAAGGTTTCTGACCATTAGGGGAGTGAAGTTCTGGAATAGCCTTCCAAGGGAAGTAGTAGGGGCAAAAGACTTTCCTGGCTTTAAGACAAAGCTTGATAAGTATATGGAGGGGATGTTATGATAGGATCATTAATTTGGGCAATTGATCTTGAATTACCACCAGACAGGTCTGCTCAATGGTCTGCGGGGAGATGTTGCATGCGATGGGTACTGAGTTGCTGCGGAGAATTCCTTCTTGGGTGCTAGCCGGTGACTCTTGCCCACATGCTCAGGGTTTAGCTGATCGCCATATTTGGGGTCGGGAAGGAATTTTCCTCCAGGGCGGATTGGCAGGTGCCCTGGAGGTTTTTCGCCTTCCCCTGCAGCGTGGGGCACGGGTCGCTTGCTGGTGGTGTCTCTGCAGCTTGAGGTCTTCAAACCATTTTTGAGGATTTCAATAACTCGGTCCTGGGATAGGGGTTGTTATAAAATTGGATGGGTGGGGTTCTGTGGCCTGCCTTGTGCAGGAGGTCAGACTAGATGATCAGATTGGTCCCTTCTGACCTATGAGTCTATGAGTCTATGAGATACAAATGGAATAAAGGGAACTGTCTATTTCAATTTCAAGTTCCCACTCACTGGAAAGTTTTGAGACCTCCTGAGCATTCTCAGTAAAGAAGAGCCCTCAAACCAGCTGACAAAGACCATAAAGTCAAATCATAAAAGCAAAGGGAGTTTCCCACGTGACTCAGGCTGGAGGCCTGATATCTTAGAGTGAGAATTCTTCAAGATATCTTTAGAGAAATAAAATTTAGCTTGCAATTCTATTTCTCTAAGGTTTCCATTTCCCAGACTGGTCCAGGAAACTTTTAGGGCAGGTCTATGCTACGAACTTGAATTATTGAAGACTTCTCGTGAAGATGCTGTAAGCTGACTGGAGAGGCAAGACCTGTGTTGGCAGGAGAAGCCTTCTGGTCAACATAGTGCTATGTGGGGGGCTAGGGTCCATATAATCTGGATTGTTCACACCCCTGAGCTATGTAGTAATACTGCAGTAAATGTATACTCGGACTTAGAAAACAGTTTGTTTGCAGTAAGAATGTTAAAATAAAAATGTGACTGTTACTGACAATTCTGCCAATAGACTTCAGAAATACATGAGTTAATAAAATTCTTTAAAAATGTTATAGGAACCATAAGACCAGGAAATGGACAAGAGATCTTGTCTCAAGGGACCAATCAGCATCCTCCACAACAAAATAGAGTACTGCAGCAACTGCAGCAGGGGGACTGGAGATTACAGCAGTTGCACCACTTGCATCACCAGCAACAATTACTTCAGGATGCTTACATGCAACAGGTACAGGCTTATTTTACTAAAGGAAAATGCCATGTTTAAAAAATAATTAAATGTGAGTAAGCCCACATTTTAAATTCTATATTTCAATTACACATGAAAATTTAAACTTTTCTGCTACTATGGGTGGTTCTGCCTTTTTCAGGTGGAGAGCAATATGGGCTGTTTTATTTCACCTTTATCCTGCATCTGTTGCATAACACTCTTTTTATAGTTACGTTCTGTATATTAACCAGTTGCTATTTCTTCCGGCTGCTTGAACTTGGATCCTAGCTGGATTTTGACTTAGGACTAGGTGTAAATGATGTGATGTGTGAGACACCCTTGCATTCCAACTGTCATGGTATAATTCCCCGCTCTGAACCTCAGCGTCCAAAAGATGGGGTACCAGCATGAATTCCTCTAAGCTCAATTACCAGCTTAGTACTTGTAGCGCTGCCACCAACCAGGAATTCCAGTGCCTGGTACACTCTTGTCCCCCCAAAACCTTGCCCGGGGACCCCCAAGACCCAGTCCCTCTGGATCTTAACACAAGGAAAGTAAACCCTTTCCCTCACCATTGCCTCTCCCAGGCTGCCCCTTCCTGGGTTACCCTGGAAGATTACTGTGATTCAAACTCCTTGAATCTTAAAACAGAGAGGAAAATTCACCTTCCCCCCTCCCAGACTCTCCCTGAGAGAGAAAGTAATCCTAACACAGAGAGAAATTAACCTTTCTCTCCCCCTTCCCTCCTTTCTCCCCACCAATTCCCTGGTGAATCCAGACCCAGTCCCCTGGGGTCTCACCAGAATAAAAAAAAAAATCAGATTCTTAAACAAGAGAAGCTTTTAATTAGAGAGAAAAAAAACAGTAATAATTATCTTTGTAAATTTAAGATGAAATATGTTACAGGGTCTTTCAGCTATAGACACTGGGAATACCCTCCCAGCCTAAGTATTCAAGTACAAATTAAAATCCTTCCAGCCAAATACACATTTGAACTCCTCCCAGCCAAATACACATTTGCAAATAAAGAAAACAAACATAAGCCTAACTCGCTATATCTACCTAGTACTCACTATTCTGAACTTATAAGAGCCTGTATCGGAGAGATTGGAGAGAAACCTGGTTGCACATCTGGTCCCTTTGAGCCCCCGGAGTGAACAACCATCAAAAACTAACAGCACACACAAAAACTTCCCTCTCTCAAGATTTGAAAGTATCCTGTCCCCTGATTGGTCCTCTGGTCAGGTGACAGCCTGGCTCACTGATCTTGTTAATCCTTTACAGGCACAAGAGAGATGAAGTACTTCTGTTCTATTAACTCTTACTTATCTGTTTATGACACCAGCAATCTAGGAAAACAGCGTAATACTGGCAACGACTGTCAGCAATAGGTTGTTCTCTAAAGATGCCATCTGTGTAGGATTATCATTCTGTGGTTTTGCCTAGTCAGTGTAAAATTCCCATAGCTGTTGAGGTTTTTCTGATCCTGGAGGGTAGCAGCAGTGAGCGCAGAAGACAGATCCCTCTTCTTGTTGGATCCTCCTGTAAATACTTGGAAACATTATGATCCCTTTTTTGATCATGGTCAGCAAAGGTGTTCCCTTTTGGTGACTGATTCTGCATTGCTCCAGCTGTTCTGTTGACACTGTGTATCCTTAAAAGACTTAAACTTGTGTTCTGTTGAGTATGGCTGCCTAAATTTCCTGAGGAACACATTCAGTTTACTTGTACTGTGTAGTGCCTAAAAGACACTTGAGGGTGAGTGATACGATAAATAACCATCTGAGAGGGAATCTAAAAGAGCAACCAGGTTTGACAGATCCTATGGGTCCATAATACATCATTCCTCCTCCTCCCCCCCCCCCGACTCTACTTTTTAAGGTAGACCATTGAGTTTTCATTTAAGTGTTCACTTGCAAAATAGACTAACTACTGGCCCAGTTTTTATATCTTGTAGTACCAGAACAACGTGTTTTAAAATGCACCAATTGTGGATAGTGCGTTTTACTCTTATTTAACCGTGGCTCTCCTTTATTGAAAAGGCTGCTTATAGATGCGTTTTTTAAACAAGCTGTTTAAAATCATTACTCATTGAATTGTTTTGGTTAATTTTTTCAGAAATATCTCTTTCTTTCTAAATGTAGTATCAACAAGCAATGCACCAGCAAATGATTCAACAACAACTTATGATGCAATCTATGTACCAACAGCAACCTTCCCCATCCCAGTATCCTGCCATGGTATGTTGCCTGTAGATGCTGCTATTCTTTATTTGATTAGTTGGTATGCTATACAGATTAATTGCCACATATAGTAGTCTTAATAGATATCTGAGCTGCAATAGACATCTTAAATATTGGGCAGCAAATCATCTAATTCTTTTCCCAACATGCTACAGCTTTCAGCGCTAACAAAATAGCGCATGTTGACATGTTTCTCTGTTCATATCTGTTAACTGATTTTATAATGAGCACAATTTAAAGAATGTGTAGATTTGTTTTAATACTAGGTTACAGTTAATGCACACTGCATGAAACACTGCGGTGTAGTTACTTACTAGACTGAGAGATATTTGGTTGTTACAAGAATGTAGGCAGATGTTCAACATCTAAATGTTGGTAGGAAATGAAAGCACTATAAAATCCAATATTTGAAATAAACTTTTCAGGCTAAGCCTTTCAAAAGTGGTTGCTTAAAATTGGGTTCTTAAGTGGCCTGAATATTTCAGGTGCTGAATATCCAGCAGTTTCCTTTCAGGCCCCATTGTACTGGTACTTACCACAACTGTACATACAACTGGCTAACGGTACATGTAAATTCTGCAGTTGCATGCAGTCATATTAACTGAACACTCATTTTGAACACAATTATGGAAGTTTGGTCCTTAAAGACAAAAATAGAAAAGCAGTACAGTAGTCACCATTTAAAATATTTATAATTTTTTTTGCAAGTACATATTGAAGTACAGCATAACATGCATTAATTTTGCTTGCCTTTGCCAGTAAATATTTTAATAATTGCGACAGTTGTATGCACAAACGTGGCTGAGCTAACATTATTATTATTATTATTAGAACCTTAACTTTCTCAGAGTAATGTTAACTTGGCTACTAAATGCATACTATTATGCAACATCTCATTTTCTGGTTTTTACTTTTTATTTGTTCATAAATTAATATTCTGAGTATGCCATAAAATATAGGATGAGCACCAGAGCAGAGAGAGTTTTTCACTTGCTTATGATAAAGCATTTGAAATCAAGTATGTGTTACATTGACTGAAGTTTTTTATATGAAATATTTTTGAATGCAGGTTTTAAAATATACCTAAAGTCTTGAGTTAACTGTGATATTGTTTGATGTTTAAGTTAAAACCTTTCCTTTATTTACCGTTTGATGTATCATGATTTCACTAAACAGTAAATATTCTTACATAGTATCTGTGCTGCACTATGTAGGTACGTCATGGTGGACTTTAAGCTCAGAATTTTTCTGCTTTTGAGAGAGCTTTTGTGCGTGGTTTGGTCTTTTCTTAGCCAGATGGAATAATTTCATATTTTGGGGTATGCAATCCCTCCAGACTTAAAACCATCTTTGTAGTCAGGTTCAATTTCATTAGACTTAGGTTTAAACTAATTTTAAATGTTTTTATTTTTATTAATAGATACAGTATTGTCAATTTACTCCAGCTTTGTAATGTAGTCATGGAAAAGTAATTAGCCCAATCTAATTAGTACACTCTCTCTTATCTCTAACATAATTAGAGATTTTACTCCCCCATCAAAATAGATTTATCTGGGTATGTGGGCAACTACAATATTTGCAAGGATAATTTACAGCAAGATTACTAAAATGAACATTATTCAGCATTTCATCCTTTAATGGATATAGTAAAACATAACTTGTTGACAGCGCATCCACTACAGAATTGTAAGGACTCCTCTGTGCTGCCATACAGTGCCCTCAATATACACCTCTACCCTGATATAACACGAATTCGGATATAACGCGGTTTCACCTATAACACGGTAAGATTTTTTTTGGCTCCCGAGGACAGCGTTATATCAGGGTAGAGGTGTATTGAAAGTGGGTGTAATTTAAAAAAAAACAAACCAAATTAGTAGCAATGGTAACATTATATATTTAGTTTGATTTTTTTTCCTCCTCCAACTCATATGTTTCAATGAGTGATTTATTAAACCAGCAATTTTATTAGTAGTATAAGTGCTCTAATATTGGTTTCCTGCAGTTTCAGCAGGAATATGTAACTTTGGCTTTGCCATAGCTTGATGGTTTTTTGGCTTTCTCCTCGTATATTGATTTCAGACAAGCTGGGTGAGGTAGTATTTTTTTATTGGACCAGCTACTGTTGGTGGAGGGGACAAGCTTTCAAGCTTCACAGAGCTCTTCCTCAGGTCTGGAGAAGGTGAAGAGCACTGAGAAGTTCAAAATCTTGTCCCCTCCACCAACAGATGTTGGTCCAAAAAAAGATACTACCTCACCCACTTCGTGTCTCATATCTTGGGACCAATACAGCTCCAATAACATTGAAAACTATGATGAGAGAGTCATATTGCAAGTCCAAATACTTTACAAGAAGCAAAGTGAAAGTGGCCTGTTTTTAATGGCTAAATGAATTCTGATTACTTTATAATGGTGAGTATCTTCCTCAGGTGCAACAATACCAGCAAGCTCTCTTACATCAGCGGATCCTTGCACAGCAACATCAACAGCAACCTCAACATCCACAGTCTCCTGAGTATCTTACCTCTCCTCAAGAGTTCTCACCAGCCTTAATTTCCTACTCTGCATCACTTCCAGCTCATGTTGGAGCTGTGATGGATTCTCCTTATCCGGCCAATAGGCAAGTACGCATATTGTTGAGAGACTAGGGCCGGATGCCCTAATTGACTTGGTCCTGTTGTGATGGTCACTGTACAAATACTTGGCTGGTCCTTTCTCAAGACAAGTTTTCTTCAGTATTCTGAAATTTATTTAAAATGTGTCCTACAATCTGCATTCAACTTGATGCTGTTTATATTGAGGTGAGGTGCTTCTCTGGTTACTCTGACTTACAAATCAGTTCAGGTTCTGCTACTGACAGAACACACCTTTCAAAGCTGATTGCTTCTGGACTAACCTCACTTCTTGCCTTGGTTGGTCATGGGCTAACTTGACACCTGCTGCCATTTACCATTCTGCTATCTCTAGGCAGGATTAAAACCTTTTTATATGCTGCTCAAAGGTGTGCATATGTCGTGATTTATTGTTGCATGTTACTTGTGCACCCCACAACACAAGCTATGTCTTAAGTTTTTTTCAGTTTTCAGGCCTTAACTTTAGGTGTACACAATGTAAACTTTTCTACTTTATTCACTATACATTGGAAAGAAAAGAGAATTCAAAAAATCAGCTTCATTGCTTAAGTTTGTTATGATGGAAATATGAATGAGGCTGCAGCTGAAATATTTTCAGCTTACTTACAAAGCTGTGATGTTAAGTCAGTTTTCTGAACCAAACAGACATAGATTGAAGGGTAAAGGAGAGAGCTTTTATGGTCAGATGTGGGTGAGGGTTGTGTTAAATTAGGCTGAATTTGGCACCATATGGGAGCCCTCTCCAAAGATGTAAGATCACACTTGAGACTCAGTAGCTGAAGGCAACATGCAGATGACAGGTGAAATTTTCCTCTTGACAAGTAGCAAGAATCCACAGAGACCACATCAGATAAAGAGGCATCGTCTTCATCCAGGACAGCTAAGGTATGCTGTTAGAACTCAGGAGTAACCACGGCCTGAGGTTTTGATAGGCTTCTGTAAACCAGGTGCTTCTCAGAAGCCCCAGGAAGTTCAGCAGGAGGTCACTAAGGCCTGGTCCACACTACAGCGTTAAATCGATTTAAACAGCGTTAAATTGATTTAACGCTGTACCCGTCTACACTACAAGGCACTTTAAATCGATTTTAAGGGCTCTTAAAATCGATTTCTGTACTCCTCCCCAACGAGAGGAGTAACCCTAAAATCGATATTACTATATCGATTTAGGGTTAGTGTGGACGGAAATCGAAGTTATTGGTCTCATTCTTTTACTGAGCTACCCAGAGTGCACTGCTCCGGAAATCGATGGTAGCCTAGGACCATGGACGCACACCACTGAATTAATGTGCCCTAGTGTGGACGCGTAAAATCGATTTTATAAAACCAGTTTTATAAAACCGGTTTTAATAATTTTGATTTTATGCTGTAGTGTAGACATGGCCTAAGGTGAGGTGGTCCTCCAGATATGTCCCAAATATCACCAAGGCATTGTCTGATGAGCCAAGATGACCTGACCACCACAGACAATGGACACCAGCGAGCATGTAGGAGGCCTTACTAAAGACATGTCAGTAGTTTGTCATCTACAATCAAAGTCTACATAGTTTTTACCTGCCAGACAAGTTCACAGTTTCTTAGCAATGCATGTCCCAGTTGGTGCCCCATCCTCCCCAACCTCAATACCTTTTTCCCCAAGGTGACTGCCTCTCCTTCGGCCCCTTCCGGGGCAGTTTTTCCTCTTGACACTCCTTCAGCTTACTCTTCTTGGTGCCGATGGTGATGCTGTCCCTCCTCTCTGGAATAAGCTGGGTCTGGCTTGCATAAATCCCAGCCTCCTCCAACTCCAGCAGACTCTGAAAATAGTAGTTAATTGGAGTCAGCTTCTTGGGTCCTTTTTTCTCTCCCATGTGAGAGTTCACTCGGTCCCAGCTTCACAGCCCCTAAACCTCTGCAGCTTACAACAGAAAATAAAATCAAAAGGAAAATACAGACAACAAAACACCAGAACGTTGATGAAAAGTTGCCAATCCTTAAAGTTTTTTGGGTTTTTATATGTTGTCAATGGTAGATACTGGTGAAAGTTAACTATGTTTGAAAGACTTCAAAAGTGGATTTTTTCAGCATTTTGTATTTTTTTTAAAAAAAAGGCCTTGACTGACTGTTTTGTTCTCATTGTCCCAGTATGTTTCGCTTCTACCTATAAATAAAAGTTTCAGTTCTTCTTTAAGTTCGTGCCTATGGATTCCCCACCTTAGGATGTGCATGCGCTCTCGATTGGAGACTGCAAATTAGTGTTCAGAGGGCTGCTTCTGCTCAGAGCTGTGCCTCGTGCTCAGCTTCCTCTTCATTTCCTGCAGCTCAGGCCTGGTCTATACTATGCGTTTATACCAAATTTAGCAGCGTTAAACCAATTTAACCCTGCACCCGTCCACACAACGAGGCCTTTTATATTGATATAAAGGGCTCTTTAAACTGGTTTCTGTACTCCTCCCCAACAAGAGGAGTAGCGCTGAAATCGGTATTGCCATGTCGGATTAGGGTTAATGTGGCTGCAAATCGACAGTATTGGCCTCCGGGCGGTATCCCACAGTGCACCATTGTGACCGCTCTGGAAAGCAATCTGAACTCGGATATACTGGCCAGGTAGACAAGAAAAGCCCCGTGAACTTTTGAATTGCATTTCCTGTTTGCCCAGCATGGAGCTCTGATCAGCATGTGTGGCCATGCAGTCCCAAATCCAAAAAGAGCTCCAGCATGGACTGTATGGGAGATACTGGATCTGATCGCTGTTTGGGGAGACAAATCTGTTCTGTCAGAGCTCCGTTCCAGAAGACGAAATGACAAAGCATCTTAAAAAATGTCCAGGCTATGATAGACAGAGGCCACGGCAGAGACTCAGCACGGTGCTGCGTGACAAGCGTAACGGAAAGCCAAAGAATCAAATGGACACTCATGGAGGGAGGGAGGGGGGACTGAGGACTCCAGCTATCCCACAGTCTCCGAAAAGCATTTGCATTCTCGGCTGAGCTCCCAATGCCTGAAGGGTCAAAAACATTGTCCGGGGTGGTTCAGGGTATATCTCGTCAATTTACCACCCCTCCTCCCGCCGTGAAAGAAAAGGGAAAAAAATTGTTTCTTGCCATTTTTCACTGTCACCGTAACTCTACTGCATGCTGTTGGTAGGCGCGATGCTGCGTCGCTGAACAGCAGCATCCCCTCCCCTTCCTTTCCTGATGGCAGATGGTACAAAATGGTGGAAAACCGTCATCATCCCGTGAGTGCTCCTGGCTGGCCTCGGTAAAAATGGGAATGACTCCCTGTCATTCCTGGCAGACGGTGCAAAATGCTGGGTAACTGTCGTCCTCATAGAAGCTGGAGCCTGAGCTCCATCAGCCCCTCCACCCCCTTCATGTCTAAAGAGAACTAAAGAGAAGATTCTGTACTCCCTGGACTATCACAGCAGCTGGAGGCTGCCTCCTCCTCATTTTATCTCGCTAAAAGGTCAGTGTTCTTCGAGTGCTTTCTCATATTGATTCCAATTAGGTGTGCGCGCGCTGCGTGCATGTTCGTCGGAAGATTTTTACCCTAGCAACACTCGGTGGGTTGGCTGGGTCGCCCCCTAGAGTGGCGCCGCCGTGGGCCGGATATATACCGCTGCTGACCCAATGGCCCTTCAGTTCCTTCTTACGGCCTGTGTCAGTTGTTGGAACAGTGGAGCGTGGCTTAACTTATCTCCACTTCCCTAGCTACTCATAGTTCTCTCGTTATTCTTGTGTATATAGTTGAAATTTCTATAGTTGCAGTTAATTCTTACTCGTTTTTATAACATTGTTAATGTATATAGTTAAGAGGGGTTCGAGGATTAGCCCCTTCCCCGCACCTGGTGCCGGGGCCCATGCCAGGTTCACCGGGTTTCAAACCGTGCTCGACCTGTCATAAGCCGATGCCAACAGGAGATCCCCACGACTCCTGCCTTAAGTGCCTCGGGGAATCCCACCTCGCCGATAAGTGCTGGATCTGCAAGGCCTTCAAGCTGAGGATGAAAAAGGAGCGGGACTTTCGTCTCAAACAGCTCCTGATGGAGGCAAGTCTTACTCCTCCGCCCTCGGCACCGAGCGCTGGTCATTCCATGGGCAGAAGCGCTTCTTTGGCACCAGATCGCACCAGTACTGCTAAGGCCTCTCGGCACCGACCATCACCGGCACCGACGTCTGCTCGGCACCGTTCTCTCTCCCCGCGGGTGAAGAGACATAAGACTCACGCTGCTTCCGTGCCACCTGCACCGCAGCCAGAGCACCTGGCTAGATCGGACCGCCCGGCACCTACACCTGCTGCGGCACTGACAACGTTGGCACCATCGATTCCGGTCCCCCAAGGGCCATCGAGTCCGGTACCTGAAAGCTCCCCGGCGAGAGTCGTGGTCGAGCTCACTATTCCTTCCACGCCGGAGACTTTTTCCACAGCGAGGGAGCTGATCGCGATGACAGTCTGCCCTGCCTCAACCCCCGGCACCGCTGGTGCGGGTCAAACAATTGGTAGACAAGCAGGCCTTGATGAGGCCACCCTCTGTCGGCACCGCAGAGCGGCACCGCTCACGATCATGATCCTGCCGGTGTTCTCGGTCCCATCGTTGATCCCAGTCCCGACGCCAATCGCAATCCCGGCACCGATCCTTGTCTTGGCACCAGTCGCACCAGCGGCACTGATCAGCATCCCGTTCGCCGGTCTGGTACTCTTGGCACCGATCCAGATCCAGGCACTGCTACAGGCACCGTGACTCTCATAGCCACTCCAGACATCGAGCTTTGAGATCCCGGTCGACCTCCCGGCACCACTCCGGTCGTAGGTCTCGATCTCGTTCCTGGTACCAGTATGCTCCCGGTACCAATCCCTGGTGCCGCACAGAGTGAGATCGATCATAGAGGGAGACTCTTCCCAGAGGTTTTCAGCCCCTCCTTGGCCATCCCGACATGCATCTGTGTCCTCTCATGCGGACAGTTCCTATGCACAGGACCGTGACTCCGATGTGCCCGCCAGAATCTTCCAGGAGACCCAGGCCCAAGATCAAGGCCCCCATCAGTGGTCATTCTGGACACCTTGGGCGTACCACCAGGCCCAAGGTGTACCTCCGGTCCCATCTCGCTCTGCTCCATCGGAGCACCGGGTGCCGGAGGCGACTATCAGCTGCCTCCCTCCTACCGGTACGGAGGAAGCGCCTGTTCGGCCACCAGACTCCCAGATTCCACTGGAGCCGGAGGTCATCCAAGAGCAAGAGTCCACACAGGACCTGCTTGTCCCTGGCGTCTCCTCTTCCTCCTCTCCTGATGAGGCAATGGTGGGGACATCCTCCATGGGCCCTCCTCCAATTGACCTGAGAGCCCATCAGGACCTCCTGAGACGAGTGGCACTGAATATGAATCTCCAGGTAGGGGAGTTGCTGGAGATAGAGGACCCAGTGGTGGATATTCTGTCGGCTGACGTCTCCACAAGAGCGACCTTACCATTCATCCGGACATCCAGGCCAATGCTGATACCATCTGGCAGTCTCCAGTCTCTATTCCACCCGCTGCCAGAGGAGTTGAGCACAAGTACATGGTGCCCTCTAAGGGGTACGAGTACCTGTACGTCCATCCTCCTCCCTGCTCCCTTGTCATACAGTCTGTCAATGAGAGGGAACACCCTGGCCAGTAAGCTCCAGCTCCAAAATCGAAGGAGGCTAGGCGCATGGACTTACTGGGCCGTAAGGTATACTCTGCAGGCGCCCTCCAACTCCGGGTGGCAAACCAGCAAGCCCTACTTAGACGCTACAACTACACCACCTGGGTGGCGGTGGGCTAGTTCACGGAGTTAGTCCCTCAAGACTCCCGTCAAGAGTTTGCTCCCCTCTTGGAGGAGGGAAAGAAAGTGGCGAGGACTTCCCTCCAGGCTTCGCTGGGTGCAGCAGACTCTGCGGCCAGGACTCTGGCCTCGGGAGTTGCCATGAGACACATTTCATGGCTTCAAGTGTCAGGCCTCCCACCAGAACTACAGCATACCATACAGGACTTGCCCTTTGACGGTCGAGGCCTCTTTTCTGAAATGACCCTGCAAAGCCTGAAGGACAACAGGGTCATTATGCGCGCTCTCGGCATGCACATGCCGGTGACTCAATGCCGGCCTTCCCGCCCTCAGCCTCGCCGCCCTTACCCTCCGCCTAGACAGAGGCAGGACTTTGGCAGAAGGCATAGTCGAGCCGGTCGTAGATGGCAGTCAGGACCCCAAGGGGGCCAAAATCAGGGCCCCTCCAAGCCACCTACAGGGCCAAAGCCAAACTTTTGAAGGTGCGCCCGAGGACAGTGTACCAGTTCCTTTCCAGGATCCTTTCCCTCCCTCTTACAACAAGACTTAAACAAGACTTTACCAGCCTCTCCTTTTTCCTCCCTGCGTGGTCCCAGCTAACTTCGGATTGTTGGTTCCTATGCATGGTGGAACTTGGGTACCGCCTCCAGTTTATTTCGCCCCACCCTTCCCACCTCCCATCCTCGTCCCTCTTCAGGGACCCATCTCACGAGCAACTCCTCTTACAAGAGGTGCCGATGCTCCTTGCTATGGGAGCCGTAGAGGAGGTAGCAAAGGACGAAAGGGGCAAGCGGTTCTACTCCCGCTATTTCCTAATCCCCAAGGCGAAGGGAGGTCTCAGACCTATCCTAGACCTGCGAGAACTCAACAAGTTCATGATTAAGTTGAAGTTCCGCATGGTATCCCTGGGGACCATCATCCCATCCTTGGATCCCAGAGACTGGTATGCCGCCCTTGATATGAAGAACGCGTATTTTCACATAGCCATCTATCCTCCGCACAGACGATACCTCCGATTTGTAGCCAACCGTCAGCATTTCCAGTTTACGGTCCTTGCGTTCGGCCTCTCTGCAGCTCCAAGAGTATTCACAAAGTGCATGGCTGTAGTCACCACCTCCCTCTGCCGCTGTCGTTTAATGTTTTTCTGTATCTCATTATGTGGACATCGTCAAGGACCTATTCATGAGTCTAGGCCTGATGATCAATACAGAGAAATCCACTCTGGTTCCCACACAGAGGATAGACTTCATTGGGGCCATCCTGGACTCCAATCTCGCCAAAGCCTACTTACCACAGCCTCGGTTTCAGGCGATGGTAACAATTATCCGAGGCCTACAGAACTTCCCGACAACTTCAGCTCACACTTGTCTCGGTCTCCTGGGTCACGTGGCTGCCTGCACGTTCGTGACCAAACATGCCAGGCTATGCCTCCGTCCCCTCCAATCTTGGCTCACCTCGGTATACCACCTGGGCAGGGACACCATAGACATGATAGTCACGATTCTCCCGAGCATCCTAGGCTCCCTCGACTGGTGGTTGATGCCCTCCCTGCTGTGTGCAAAGATGCCGTTCCATCCACCTCAGCCTTCTATGTCCCTGACAATGGATGCATCATCTCTCGGCTGGGGTGCTCACCTCGGCCATCTTCGCACTCAAGGCCTTTGGTCATCTCAGGAGCTGGCCTTGCACATCAATGTCCAAGAGCTGAGAGCAGTCCGCCTTGCGTACCAGGTGTTTCAACAGCATTTGCAAGGCCGTTGTGTCTCAGTGTTCACAGACAACACAACGACCATGTATTACATAAACAAGCAGGGACAGACATGGTCCTCCCCCCTTTGTCAGGAAGCCATCCAGCTTTGGGACTTCTTTATAGCCCACTCGATAGACCTGGTAGTGTCTTTTCTCCCAGGGGTTCGGAACACTCTGGCGGATCGACTCAGCAGATCCTTCCTGTCTTACAAGTGGTCAATTCATCCGGACATTATTCATTATGTTTTCCAAAAGTGGGGCTTTCCCCGTATAGACATCTTCTCTTCCCACAAGAACAGGAAATGCCAGATGTTCTGCTCCTTCCAAGGCCTCTCCCTGGGCTTGATCTAGGACGCTTTCCTGATGCCGTGGATGAGCCAACTGCTTTACACCTTTCCACCGTTCCCACTGGTTCACAGGGTCCTGATAAAGCTCCGCAAGGACAGAGCTCGCTTGATCATGATCACTCTTGCATGGCCCAGGCAGCACTGGTACACCATGCTTCTTGACCTGTCGATAGCCAACCCAGTTACCCTGCCTCTTCGCCCAGACCTCATAACTCAGGACCACGGCAGACTTCACCACCCAGACCTGCAGTCCCTTCACCCCACAGCATGGCTGCTGCATGGTTAAGCCAGTCCAAGTTACGTTGCTCTGCCTCAGTACAAAAAGTACTCCTGGGTAGCAGGAAACCTTCCACTCGGTCAACGTATCTGGCCAAGTGGAAGCGTTTCTCCTGCTGGTGCGAAACACATAATGTTACTCCCACTGAGGTCTCGATCCCCACCAACTTGGACTACCTCTGGTCTCTCAAACAACAGGGCCTAGCGGTATCATCATTGAGGGTGCACTTGGCGGCCATCTCTACCTTCCACCCAGGGGAAAGTGGCCGCTCCGTGTTCTCACACCCTATGGTTTCTAGGTTCCTCAAGGGCTTGGACCGCCTATACCCCCAAGTACGCCGTCCCCGCCCCGACCTGGGACCTCAACCTGGTTCTAACCAGACTTTTATGTCTGCCTCTTTCAAGCCGTTAGCAACCTGCTCGCTGCTATACCTTTCCTGGAAGACAGCTTTCCTCTTAACCATTACATCAGCCAGACGAGTCTCCAAGCTTAGGGCTTTCACGGTGGACCCACCATATACTGTGTTTCACAAGGACAAGGTGTAGTTGCGACCACACCCGGCTTTCCTCCCTAAAGTGGTATCGACCTTTCATATCAACCGGGATATCTTTCTTCCAGTCTTCTTCCCAAAGCCACACTCGTCACGATGGGAACAATAATTGCACTCCCTAGACGTCTGTAGAGCGCTCGCATTTTATATCGAGTGGACAAAACCCTTTCGTAAAATGCCCCAACTCTTCATCGCGGTGGCAGACCTAATGAAGGGCCTACCTGTCTCCTCCCAGAGGATCTCGTCTTGGGTTACGTCGTGCATCTGTACTTGTTATGACTTGGCTCATGTCCCCTTGAGCCACCTCACTGCACATTCTACCAGGGCTCAGGCTTCATCTGCCGCCTTCCTGGCTCATGTACCCATCCAGGAGATATGTCGCGCAGTTACCTGGTCCTCCGTCCACACCTTTGCCTCACAGTACGCTCTGGTTCAACAGTCCAGAGATGATGCAGCCTTTGGCTCAGCAGTTCTGTATTCTGCAACATCTCACTCCGACCCCAGCGCCTAGGTAAGGCTGGAATCGATATGAGCAAGCACTCGAAGAAGAAAAGACGGTTACTCACCTTTGTAACTGTTCTTCGAGATGTGTTGCTCATATCCATTCCAAATCCACCCTCCTTCCCCTCTGTCGGAGTAGCCGGCAAGAAGGGCCGTTGGGTCGGCAGGGGTATATATCCGGTGCCATGGTGGTGCAACTCTAGGGGGCGACCCAGCCAACCCACCGAGTGTTGCTAGGGTAAAAATCTTCCGACGAACGTGCACGTGGCGCGCGCGCACACCTAATTGGAATGTATATGAGCAACACATCTCGAAGAACAACAGTTACAAAGGTGAGTAACCATCTTTTTCTTATTCCTGCATTCTTTATTACTTCATCACACAATAGAGGGACACTGCCACAGTAGCCCAGGAGGGGTGTGAGAGGAGGGAAGCAACGAGTGGGGTTGTTGCAGGGGCACCCCCTAGAATGGCATGCAGTTCATCATTTCTGCGGGATCTCTGGGGCTCTGACCCGGAGCGGCTGTGCTCTTTGGCTCTCTAGTAGACTTGCCCCAGATTCTAGGCAGGACTGACTGTATTTTTAGACAAAACATAAAGAAGAGAATGACCCGGGGAGTCATTCCCATTTTTGTCCATGCACCCCTGGCCGACCTCAGCGAGGCCTGTCAGGAGCACCCATGACAGCAGCAGACGGTACAAAATGATTGATAACGGTCATCTCATCGCCAATTTACAATGGCAGGTGGTGCAGTAGGGATGGTAACCATCTTTGCTACCTTGCAAAGGCAAATGAATGCTGCTGTGTTGCACTGCAGTACCGCGTCTGTCAGCAGCATCCAGTACACACGGTGACAGTGACAAAAGGCAAAACAGGCTCCATGGTTGCCATGCTATGGCGTCTGCCAGGGCAATCCAGGGAAAAAAGGCGCGAAATGATTGTCTGCCGTTGCTTTCACAGAGGAAGGATTGAGTGATATTTACCCAGAATCACCTGCGACACTGTTTTTGCACCATCATGCATTGGGATCTCAACCTAGAATTCCAATGGGCGGGGGAGACTGTGGGATAGCTACGGGATAGCTACCCACAGTGCAATGCTCCAGAAATCGACGCTAGCCTTGGTACATGGATGCACACCACCGAATTAATGTGCTTAGTGTGGCCGCATGCACTCGACTTATACAATCTGTTTTACAAAATCAGTTTATGTAAAATCGGAATAATCCCGTAGTGTAGACATACCCTCAGAGTGGAGTGTTCTGCTGTCTCCAGGTTTCTGCCATTTTTTTCATTTTGTGAAATCCTTATTTATTTTATCTATTTACTTAATTATCCCCTTTTCTATTTTTGTTTAGCACATTTGTGCTCCTGGGAGCAACAAAGTGTTTCCCCTTCCTCTTCTTGGTCCATTCATTTGTGCTGGAACACAATCTGTTACACTTTAAGGGTTTAAGCCTTCCCAGACCTGCCACAGGACTTTTCCCTGCAGTGACAGACACTTGAGTTGCCTGCGTTGTTTGGGGGACTTCATAGTGTAAAGTGTGTCTGGGATTCAAAGACAGGTCCAAAAGGACAGGGAAACTAGACTAAAACTCCTGCCTAATGAAACGTACTCTAGTTCCAGAGGGGTCTGCTCCCTCCTCCTCTATGTTGGCCTCAACATTGCTGGCTGCTTTGGCCACCATTGGAGCTTCGTCTGCAGCTCCAGAAATGACCTTTTCAAAGGAAAAGATGCACATCTCCCCGGCCAGGTGGACAAAGAAAAGAGGTAGGTCACCCCATATGACCCACTCTCAGACTTCGCATTCCTCAGAGGGTATGGCTGAATCTCTGACTGAGTCCAGGACCGAGGTTTTTGTACCACATAAGAAGCTCCATATAGACAAGCTCGCTAGCGCCAGAGCACCTACTGCAGTGGCATCACCTGATCCTTCATGGCACTGCTATATACATAGGGCTATCGTGCATATATTGATACCGTTCTGTTACCACAGTTCGCAGATGGTTGAAGACCCTGCAGCTTCCTCGGTACTGCAACAATCTCCATGTCATCAGTAGGCATTTCCGCCTCTGGTAACAGCCCAAGTCTTTATTAAAGGCTATCAGAGGCCTTCAGCTCCTAAATTTGGAGGCCCTTATAATTTCTGATGAGCTGGAGTCTCACTGTTGAGATCTGTCAAAGCTCCCGCCCTGGTACCATTCAGACAGCCACAAGTCGAAACTTTCCTGAGTCACCAGCCTTTAGAACTGGCTGTGTTACCTTGAGGTTCCCTTTGTAGCTCAGGAGAGGATTGGTCAGATCTTGGTACAGGAATTCTTCCATGTACTGTACCACTACACTCCTATGAATCCCTCTAATAAAGAGGATTTTGGGGGTACCTACCGGACATTGTAGGTCTAGAGAGTCTGATTATCATTGAGAAGTCTTACTTTTTTCTTGGAGATAAAGGATCAGTACCTACCAGTACCTTACTGTTCATGGGTATCAACAGACAATTCGCTCACTACTTCGGTATCGGATGATACACAGGAGGGACAAGAACCTCAGGGGGTCTCTTCTCCTTCAGTCAGATCCTCTTTATTTCTGGACCAGGTGGCAGTAATATCACCACCTTCCTATGCTGGTGACTTCAAGACCTTCCAGGACTTCATGCAGTGGCTGGTGGACTCTCTCCAAATCCTGCTAGAAGAAGTCCAAGAGTAGCATCATTCCTTGGTGGATATTTGGAATATCAATCCCCAAGGAAAGATTGCCCTGCCTATTAATTTCTCTATCTCTTGTGTGTACTTTATGGCAAACACCTGCCACAATTCCATCCACCTGTAAGAGGGTAGATAAAATGTATTATATCTGATCAAGTGGAATAGAACACTTATTTTCTTATCCCAGCCCTAATTCCTGGTGGTGGATGCAGCCAACGAAAGGAGTCATCAAGCACACTGTAGACCTTCTCCTGTGGACAAGGGATCAAGTGACTGGACTGTCTGGGCAGGAAGAGCTACTCATCTTCTGCTCTTCAAATTCATATTGTCAATTATCAGGCCTTTGTGGCAAAACAAGACTTTACCACATACTCAAAATTTACACATTTTATTGTACACCTGCCACAAGACCAGAGAAATCAATTTCAGTCCATCTTGGAAGTCTAATTAGTTGCAAAAGCCTCTGTGCAGACTACCCTAAATGTCACCAACACAGCTCCAGGGCCACAGCCACGACTGTGGTCATGAGAAGAGCATCCTGGCTCCAGGCCTCAGATTTTCTGAGAGGGGTGCAAAACACTGTGGAGAGTGTCTCCCTTTAGAAGGATCCAATCTCTTCAGTGAGAATATGGACTCCTCTTTCTTCTTACTCAAGGATTCCAGGGCAGTTTTGCAGCCACTGGGGATTTAGGCTCTTACAACAGCAAGATTGTTTAGTAGATCCCAAACTGCTCAAAGATCCAGTCCATTCTAGTATCATCAGCACACCTTCTCTAAGCCTCAGGAACTCTTCTTGGGCAGATACAAACAGCAAAAATGAGGACCCCCTCCCACCTTCTAGTCAGTCTGCTCTTTCTAAGATGTGGTTTTGACAGCTCAGTCAAGAGCATCGAGTATCCCATTCCGCTGGATCCTCTCTTGTGCAATTACTTCCCCGTGTCCCTTTTGGAGACTCTGTCCCACTCCTTGCCTCAGACAAGTGGATACTGGAGGTCATCAGAGTTGGTTATTCCATCCACTTTCACTCCCCTCCCTCTCACTCCCCCTTACCTGTCCCTCCTCAGGGACCCTTCTCATGAGGAGCTTGTAAGATAAGAGGTTCAATCCCCCTTCTCTTCTAAGCAATAGAGCCAGTTCTGCCACAGCTTATTGAAAGAGGCTTGTATTCCGATCTCTTTCTAGTTCCCAAGAGACCGAGAGGGTGAGACTCAAGAATTTGAATTATGTTCTAGCGCAGCACTTCAGAATGGTGACACTTCTACCATTATTTCATCCCTAGATCTGGGAGGCTGGTTTGTTGCCCTCAACTTACAGGATGTCTGCTTTCATGTGGCCATCCACCCATCCCACAAGCACTGCCTACACTTTAGAATAGGAAGAGATCACTACCAATATTGAGTTGTCCCTTTCAGACTCTCTGTGGCTCAAAGGGTGCTGAGAAAGATCCTCTCAGCAGTAGCAGCTTCTCTGTCAGCTTGATAGTCCTGTGCTTGGACAACTGGCTGCTCTAAGGCAGGTCACCTGAGGAGGTCCAGTCATCAGTGGGCAAGGCATTAACTTTATTGTAATCTCTGAGCCATCCTCGGAAATCCATACTATTTCTGGTTCAAAAAATAGATTTTATAGGGCCACTTGAAACTCCACAATAGCAAGAGCCTATCTACCCAAGGAAAGATTTTCCATCCTATCCAGTTAATCTCAACACTGCAGTTCAGCCCACAAACAACCTTAAAGGCTTGTGTAGAGCTATTGGGTGACATGTCTGCTTCTGGATTTGTGATTACCCACGTGAGGCTGCACCTCAGATGTCTCCTAATACAAGTAACAACTTCTTCCACTAGAGTGCAGCCTGGATCTATAGCTCTCCTGAAGGACGTCCCTATAACAGAAATCTGCAAAACTGCAATTTAGTCATCTTTCCCTACTTTTGAGCAGCATTATGCCATTTTACTTGCTTCTAGCAATGACGCCACCTTTGGTGATACAATCATTTGAACTCCTCCCTTACCACCCATCACTTCATTGTTACTGCTTGGGAATTTGCTACAGTGGAGCACTCAGAGACATACACTTGAAGAGGGAGAGGTTACTTGTCTTACAGTTACTTGAGTTCTTCAAGAGGTTTTGTCCCTATGGATACTTCACTTCCTGTCCTCCTTTCCCTCTACTGTGGAGTTTTCACTGAAAAGGAACTGAGTTGCAGTGGGCTTGCATCTCTTTTTATCCCCTCATTTGAAGCATAAGGCAGGCACTGTTCTGTGCAGGCACGGGCCAGCAGACACTATTTGGCAGTCTGTGATTGAGAGCGTGTGAGCGCACACACATCCTATGTGGAGCACCCATAGGGGCACAACATTTTGAACTCAGCGTTACTGTAAGGAAGTAATTGCTCCTTCTCCAAACATTCAGACAAGGCTCCTAAGAACATCATGCTTTTTAGTATGATTTCAGTCAGAGTTTAGATCTTTCCCATGATTTCTAAGTAACTATCCATGGATAATTGGGTTTTGCCTGCCTCCTGGTGGCAGGCCACGTCAGTTGGTCTCATTGTCATAAGTCTTCACCTAAAGCCAAAGACTGTAGTTTATTACTGGTTTGGCTGCTTTTGCCAGTGATATTTCCACCACCAAAGGGAATTGGGTTATCACCACTTTTTTTCTCTTAGCTTTTTAATTTTAAATTTGAGTTGAATATTTTCAGGCTGCATCGGATATGGGATCATGATTTTTATACAAATTGGAAAAGCTGGAGGGTGGGCACGTAGAAGGGGTTAGGAGACGTAAATCAAGAGGCCAGGGCAAAATTTTGTATGTTTCCGGTTAATAAAAAATGGAAAGAATGAACGTATATTTACATATCTGTTTAGGCCTGGTCTGCACTGTAAAGTTATGTCTGCTTTAATTGTGGAAAAATGTCATGCCCTGTGTGACGTAGTTAAACCAACCTAAGCCCCAGTGTAGACACAGTTGACATAGCTATGGCCTCTCAGAGGTAGGTTTAAGAACCTCTTCCGTCATGGTAGTGTCTGTCTATGCCACAGAACGATAGCGATGCAGCTGCAGCACTGCAGGTGTGCCACTGTAGTGTTTCTAGTGTAAACATTCCCTTGGATGTTCACATACTAGTCATTCTTCTTTGTTCCTTGGAAGTGATCTCCAAAGGAAATGGGTTTATCTTTTTTTGCTGCTGATATATATAAAGGCCTGAAAAGTTTTAAAAAACACATTAATTAGATGTTGACATGTTATATATCTCTCCTTTCTTCCCTTATTTTCAATGAAAACCAAAGAACCAATAGTATTAAGATTCCATGAAAGGAAAAACATGATTAAAGAGAAAGTGACTATTTTCTTTAAAGTCATTTTTTCTTGTTAACACTTAGTGAACTCTCTATAAATAAGTGGGGGAGGGGAACCTTTTAGTCAATTGCCCCACTCCTTCAATAAGGACCAGCAGCTCCCAATCTACAAATACATTTTTCTCCAATTCCCCCTCCCCCCCCCCCCCGAAAAAAAAAAAACAGCAGCAAAACGGGGAAAACAGATTTTGACATTCCCAATATTTTCCTCTCCCTCTCCTGAAAAAGCAGAAATAAACATTTTGGCTATTTTTTAATATAATACAGAAACAAATAGCTACACCACCTTTCCTATTTCAGGTCACATTAACATTAGAAGGTGTTTGTGATTTGGCTATGCTTAGAATGAATGGAGGAAAAAAAACCCATAAGGTAAAACACAAGTTGAAGTGAATTACATACAACAATATAAAACAAGGTGGAACAAAACTCTAAATTATTGCTAAACTATCTCACTAAGAAGCTGTCACATTGTGTGTAAGAACAAATATTCAAAGATCTCTGAAATGATGAAATTCTGTTATGCTTAATTTTACATCAATAGGCTAATTTTTTTTATCTGCTTCCCCAAATTGACTTCACAGCTCAGCCGTTCCTGATGCAGAGGCCGTTTCCAGTTACCCAAAGCAGAACATCAGTAACCCACCTGATATGTCAGGCTGGAACCCATTTGGAGAGGACAATTTCTCCAAGCTAACAGAGGAGGAGCTACTGGACAGGGAATTTGACCTTCTGAGATCAAGTAAGGGACGCTTGAAGGCTTATTTCGCTTCACAGTAAATAAGGGCTCTGTTTGTACACTCAACAGTGCCAAAGACAGTCCTTTTTAAGGGCCATGCAGTCTGTTGTACAGAAAACTCTTTCTGAGCATTTGAGGGCAGAACTAGGTCCGCCTTCTCACTTTTCTTTCCATTTGGAAAATGTTGTGTGCAGAAGAAATTCACTGTTTAGCATTAGCAGCTATTGATATAATCTTTAACTCTTAAATATTTCTCATCTCCTTGATTGTCAAGAATTCTAAATATCAGTAATATGGTGTTCAGATACATGAGACAGTTTAGCTGCTTGTATTATTCCATTTTCAGCTCTGTTTTCTTGCACATCAGAACAGAAGGTTCTGTTGGTCTGAAATGCCCTTTGAAAATGCCGGAAAGAAAAATTGGTCTATTACATTATGTTAATGTTTTGTAATGTCCTTTGAAGAGTGGCTAAATGTAAGGGCTGCTTTATTGTTCTGACATGGCAATAGTTGAATAAACTTTTTTCCTCTTTAAGTCAGCTATCTCAATGTTTTTACTTGAAATCACTTTCTTTAGTCAACTTGTTGGTATTCATCACGATACTATTTTCAAATGTAATTTTGTTAAGGAAGACTAGGTCTGGTTTTTTTAAAAAGACCTTTAGCATGTAGCAAAACATGACATTGACTTCTAAGTTACAGATATAATCATTTGACAGCAAGGATCAGATTTCTCACTAGTAAAACATGCAACAAAATAGCTAGTGGGGAATTAATGGAAAAAGAAACTATAATTTTAACAGAGCTAGCTTCTTTCACATTTCTGGTGGCTTAATTTTTCCAAGTGACTCCTTTTTTTTGTAAGCTTGCTGTGAGAATGTGGAATGCCAACAAGCAAAGTGAACATAAGAATATTAAAGAACATACATGAAATCATTTTTCTATCATTTAGGTTCAAGAAGTCAGTCTAAAATAGGGCAGAACCAAAAACTTACCATAGCGTTGCACATATGTGCTTTTTTTGGTACCACTTTTCTAAGAGGTGTCAAAGTAGCATTGCAAAAAATGAATTATTTTCCAGTAAAACAAAATAATTGCTCTTGTTAATGTTTGGGAAATTAAGATTGTCCTAGTTGAAAATAACCATTCTTTAAAAAAAAAAATTTGTTTTGGAGCTTGAAACTATTGTCTTTCTGGTAATTGTGTTGAAAATCTTAAGCATTGTTCCTTCAAAAGGAGCCTTAGAGGATTTGGAAATCAAAATAATACTCAACAGGAGAATATTTGTTTAAAAGTGAAAGGTCAGCATAACACTGCCAATTCTCATAATTCCTAACCACTTTGCTGACCATAATTATGCTAAATGTCCTGAGTACGTCCTGCATCTGGCTTCACTGAGTAGTCTTGAGCCACGTTTCCGATAGATGTAAGGAAAATAGAAGTTACTGACCAGAAAAATATTTTAAGTGGCTTCATGACTAATGTACTAGCTGCTATCCGGGCAAATGTGCTTACTGAGAATGGCTGGCTATACTTAGTATACTCAAAGTTCTGTTCAGTTTGGTGAAAGGTGTAGAAAAATGGACGATTTAAACAGATTCTAAGAAGGGAAAATAAGTTTGTCAGAGATTAAGATTTTAAAACTTTTTTTCATACAGTGTGATCATATTCTAAAATTCCAGCAAAATAGAAATCCTAAAGTAATGCTATTTTCATGCAAAGCCGCTTTCTTTGAAGGTTCTAGGAGGTTGATTTCTTCCTGTAAATGCTAGTGAACTTTGCATAAGGTTATCTCATCAGGAAATTCTAACACCATTGTCTCAGAGGCCCTGAAGTTAAGTAATGCCTTTATATACACTTGATAGAGAGCTCATGACGCTATGTAGTGAGATGACTGGTGGTATTCTCAGTGCAAGATTAAGGAGAATATAAAGAAGAATAGTTGACTAAGATTATTGTGCAGTCTGTAGACTAGAGCTATGTTTACACTCGCACTTTTTTTGGTATAGCTTATGTGTCTCAGGTGTGTGGGGAAAAAAACACCCCCCAGAGTGACATAAGTACACTGACAGAAGCGCTGTTGTGGACAACACTATGTCAGCAGGAGACATTCTCTTGTCGACAGAGCGACCGCAGCTCGTTGGAGGTAGCATAGAGCAGCTGCACGCGTGACCTTACAGCAGCACAGCTGCATCAGTACAGCTGTGCCGCTATAAGTTCGCTAGTATAGCCATGGCCAACAATTGCTTTAGTCCAGCATCACAGTGAGCAAGATGGACCTGTAAAGTGATGGCATAAAACGGAAGAATTATTGTAAAAATGAAGAATTATAACCATTTTTACATGGTTGGTGGCTCCTGTTAATATTCCGTTCATTATATATAATGCTTGCAGTTGAATTAGTGTAGTAGCCTTAAGATAATGTTTCTTGGAACACAATCCTTGTAAAAATGGGAGTGCTTGAAACCGCACAATTTTCTGTCCTCTTTTGCCCTTTACTGTTAAGTTGGGAGGAATATGTAGTAAGTTAGAGCATAGTAGACATTAGACTTCATGTTATCTGAATGCCAACATTTGTTTGAGTTGCTGCTTATTTCCTCAAGTATACTGAGCTTGTGCAAGAGAATTATATGAAGAAAATAAACTAATGATGTCTTGTACTCTACAATCTCTTGTATGTTCTCTGCTGATTCTCCATTAACAGTTACTGGTTACCTCCATTGTCCAATGTTTGTATTATACCCTGCTAGTATAACTGACTAAACAGTGAGTGCTGGTGTATCTTGCTTTTCCCCTACCCTCGCCTGCCTGTAAAGTGACTTTACTGTTGTACAAGAAGCTTATGATATGATCAGTAATCCAGTAACACTTCACATGTCTGTAAAATTAAGTACCTGACCACTGTTCCATTTATTCAGTATTTAGTACTTAGCTTGTATGTAGCATTATATTTAAAAAAAAAAGTTAATGTTTGAAAATTTTCTTGTAATTACATTACATTTCTGAACTAGGTAATAACTCTGTTTATAGATAGGGTAGATCTCTTAACCCTAAGTCCTTCAATGAGTTGTTAGAGCCAAGACTAGAAACTCAGGTTTCCTGACTCAGTTTTTTTAACCACACAACAGCACTGCCTAGGAAAATGTTGAGACGTAACTTGCTGTGGTTTGACAAATAATACAGTAGGTGGCAGACTGGTTTAGTATAGTGCATGAAGTGCAATAGTTTTTCTTCCTCACCTTTGGCTTGAGTCAAGTTTAAAAGCCTCAGTGGAAAGCCCTGCTATAGATCATAAATTTCCACAGTCTTAACTCTGACAATGAGGATTTCCTTAATGAATTTCTTATTGTAATTATTGACATCCTGTCGCAAAACAGATCCCTTGTATGAAGGCAATAGTAGACAAAATAGATAAAATACTACCATTAAATTTTAGCCTATGGATTTTGAGTGTTGACAGTTAGCAATCTTGTTCTAAACGTATGTTCTGTAATACCTACAGTAATCTTCTAAAATCAAAGCACAAATGTTTACCACTATACAGTTAAAATGTTAGAATTGGTACATGTAGAGGCATACACCTCTACAGAGATAATTTACATAATTATGTTTTTAGTTATTTCGTCATACATTAACGAGATTATACTTGCTAAAATGTTTTTGACATTGTGCAGATGTATTTAAATAGATATCACTGCTCTCTTCATAAAAATCACCAAAATCCTTTCTACAGGAGAGGACATCAGTTTTTACTAGAGAAAGCTACTGTTTATCACAAAATGTGTAAATTTTCTAGGTTTATTTTTGCTTTTTTGATCTAAGGGAATAAGAACAGAAGAATGAGAATCCAGAGAAGAAAATTTCATTGCTGTACTACTTAGCCCAATAATTGACACACCTTATAAGCTATTATATAGTCTTTTGAAATAAACTTTTCTATTAGCTTTCAGTTTCACTGGGCTGGCAAATCACAACATGTTGACCCTTGTTTTTTTTCTAAAAGCCTAATTTGTTATGTCATGTCACAATTTACATATACATTAAAAATATTTAAAGCTTTGTTCACCGTTATACACTATTAAACAAGTTTCCTAGGTACTCCCTTTTGGGTCTCAAAAGTCAAGGTTTTTAGGGTATATGATATATCTGCAGCTATCAGCATCTTCATCTTTGGGCACAATCTCTCCTATAAACTGGTTAAACCATTATCTGCATGCATAGTAGAGTATGCACAGAGAACTAAAGTTCTTGATGCTATGATGGTTCAGCTTTTTGTTCTCCATGTTCACTGCAGGAGAAATGAATAAACTTGCTATTTTATATATGCTGTGGAAAAGATCTGACTTTCACAGAGGCAGTCACTTGACAATTAACCAGTAGATGAAGCGGAGTGAGAACTCTTTTGAGTAAAAATATTTTTTTTCAAAATTAGCTATTCCATTAGCTATTGGCTTTTTTTCCTGCATTGTTTCCTTTTCCATGGTCATGGTTTTAAAGATGTCAGTGAAGCTGCAAAGGCCAAACATGAGTGATTGATTGTAACTGGGTTTCTGAAAATTATAGAATTGTGTTAGAATTAAATGGTTTCTTTACTGACTAAACACTCAGTTGTAGTACTACACTTTGGAGCCAAAGTAAAACACTCACTGGAATCTGGGTAACCATAGTAAACAGTCATCTCGGCTCACCATGATTTTCTGTTATCTTGGCTCCTGAAGTCTTCGCTGAAAATTTTGTTCCTAGTGTAAATAAATAAATAAAACATGTTTTCCCAAATGGGAACATTTTAGTATTGCTGAGTTATTGCTTTCTAAGCTCCAGTACTCTTAAACTGGAACCTATGGGTTTGAGACTGAAAACTGCCCATTCTCCTATATAGAATTCCTCTTCAGATCCTTCCAAATCATATTATTTTTGAGACCCCAAATCACTTCAAACAAGTGTGCATATGGGCCTAGGGTTGCAAGCATTCTAGAGAAATGTATAGAAGGCCCATGGGCCCAACTGCCCTCAATTTATTTTATCTCTAGCTGTGTTGAGGAACCATCCGCTTCATGTCTTAAGCAAATTAACCAGTGCTTGATTGCCTTAATCATTGACACTCAAGGAAAGCTCATGCAAGCTTTTTGTCCCTCAGTTCCAGGCTATCGCATGCAAAGTAATCTTGCTTGCTCCACATGTTGAGGGTGTTTTGAGCATCAAGAAACTATGGAGTCAACCTGCTTCTGCCCTGGCCTAAATCAGGAAACTGTACAAACTCTTAAGTGACAGCAAGATTTAATCTTCTTCCTCACCCTTCCTTCCTTGGGCTCCTTGTTAACTGTAAATTTATAAATCAAAGGGATGCAAGTCACTGTGACATCAACGCCAAAGGTTAGATCAATTGAGAAGGAAGGCTTATTCATTTTTTCTACTAGCAGCAGTATAACTGTTACGATATACAGACTGAAAATCAGCCTCAGCAGAAATAATTCAACAGAGGCAGTTTCAGAGTGTAGAATGCAAGGAGTGCCAAGTCACTGAAAGCATTCCTGGATCCCATTAGCTTATCTTCTGAATCAGCTGATGTTCCCAGAGAGCTAAGAATCCCAACTCTTTATTTGGAATCTAGCTGTCTAAAAACTTTCTCCCTATCAATCTGCCTCTTTCCCATCCATTTTCTGAGGTCTTTTCTGTGGAAAAATAGAGGTCTCCATTTTGCCTACAGCAGGAGACTAGGGATGATGCTACCTAAAGCCTCCCATATGCACATTTTATATAAACTTGTATTATGGTAGTGGCCACAATGCAGTAGGCTCTGTCCAGATATGCAGTAAGAGGCAGTCCTTGTCCTGATGACCTCACAACCTAAAACAAGCAGCAAACAAAGAGGGGGAAAAGTATTTTCCTCCACCCTATCAGCTATCTCCAGTTGGTCCTTAGACTCCCTGTGAATAGTCAGTTCATTTAATTGGTGCTTTGAAAAAAGGTCCATATAGACCAGATCAGAGAAGATGTTACCTGTATAAGGGTCATGCAGGAACAAATGTGAGGATGACTGTGGGAGAAATGGAAAAAATTGGAGGTCATCTGATCATCATGGGCAGGGAGACAAAGTGTAAGAGTTAAACAGTTAATTTTAGGCCGTATAAGTAGAGTATATGCAAAAGAACAGCTGATCAAATTCCTCAGATTGGCCCTATGCATATGGGTATGATGGTGGGAGGAAACAATGCTTTTTAAAGCCTCCCACACACCTGTCTTGTACTATGCTTTAATTTGACAGTGCTTATTACTATGGCCTCTGCAGAATGCTCTTTTTGAAACTTAAACTGACCAGGAGCTACTTGAAGTCTTCCATGCCTCGGACATTCAGGATTTGCCGTAACAGAGCAGAAATTGACTGACTTTTAATACAACAATCTGGTAGATGAACACAAACACACACACTGGCACCTTGTGGGACCTGGTGCACAGATGAGCTGGTGCAACTTAAAGCAATTTGAGTGCACATACAACTCAAGAACCTGCTGAGGTCTGACACAGTGATGTTGCCACCCTCTCCTTCCCCTACACAGAGATCCATATGAAGTCTTGAGACTGGGTACTGCTATAAGTGACACATCTGTAATCAACACAGTTGAACCACCACCTTCTTCAGCTCTTGTGTGGGAATTTGCCAGAAGGGTTTGACTCATTTTACAAGAGACATGGCCACCTCTTTATCTTGCCTCCATCAGATTTATTATGCTTTCAGTTTATCTGGCTCAGTAATACTCTCTCAAAATGCCGGAGCTAGACAACATGCTCACCCTGTCAAATCATTTGTCCAATTAAACACTCATTGCTCATCCACCTGGGAATTCCAACTACTTGTTAATCTACAATGGAATACCACAAGGATAATTATATTAACTGTGGTTACTGGTAACTTTTTTTTTCTTTATCTGAATGTATAGTTTCTGCAGATCCTTGCTCACCTGCCCTCCATCCCTTCTTCCTTTGAATCAAAAATTGGAGTTTAGCCAGATGGAGAGACGCTGTGGACAATTGAGGATATGGGCCTTTTATACTCACAGAATGTATAGCTATGACTATCAGTTTGTGTACTGTTGGGTAACTGCTTTGAAATAGTTCCAGGACTCCTGAGCAATAGTGCACCAAGGTAGATCTGACAGAATTCCAGTTACTTGGGTTACCTTCTTGTCTCATCATTGATGACCCCTGGAACACTAGGCTACAATAAATGAGGAGACTACATTCCCAATTTTTTGTTGCATTATTCTTATGTTGAATACTGTATGTATCCGATTCTAAAACACATTGCATGGACCAGAACTCTAGAGAATAAAGAGCATACAAAATATAATTGTACTTATTTGGATTTGGTGAAACTCAGAAACTGGTATTGCAGTCATTAGTACAATCCCATAATTTAAAAGGGATGCTGGTGGGATTACTAATTTGTGTCCATTGTGGTTCTAGCAGAAAAGCTTTACCTTTAGGGAAGTTGGTGAATTGTTTTTTAAAACTAATTTTAGGCATAAAAAATAAAAATGTAACACAAGGCGTCTGACATAAGTCTTTGGATACCATGGTGTGTTTTTGTGATATTAGAACCTAAATGGAACAGAATGAAAATTTAGTCTCTTACATGCACTGCTCAGAGAAGTTTGACGATATTGTTTTTTGGTTATAATACATTTTCATCTGCCACAGTTTACTTCGGGGTGGGAGTGAAGAAGTAAAACAAGAATAACTCTTGCAGATGAAGGCCTTCGAAAATGGGATAGATGTCAGGGTACAAGGAGAGGATCTGAAACAAACACAAATCTATTTAAACGTATCATTAATTTGGCATAAGAACTGCCATTTTTATTTTATTTTATTTTTTGTTCTGTTTCATTTATTTTTGCAGACAGGCTCGTGGAGAGGAGAACATCCTCAGATAAGAATGTGGAGCCATATTCTGCTCCACAGAACCATCCTTCTGAAGATCCCTTTGGTTCTGTACCTTTCATTTCTCACCCAGGCAAGTTACATACGTAACGTCACTACCTCTTATTTAAATCTCTCTCTCTCAAAGGAAGCTTGTTCAGTTATATGACCAAACCAGTGCAAATTGGAATCATCAGCCTTGTGGTTGAAGATAGAATAGAGGACAACTTTTCTAATGTTATCGTGAATGTCTTGAAGTTTAAATCTAACCTAGCACCCAAATGCATTGATACATTTTACATTTCAAAAATTGCACATGCATGGTCTAGTGGATTTAATACAACCGTGTCAGTTAAATGACTAATTTTCCTTAATAGAATTAAATTTTTTTTAGGTCACACAAGAGTATTGCTACTTTCCTCGATTGTTTTCAGCCAACAACCTTTCTGTCTTCTATTTTAGTTGTTGGTTCCTCTGTTTTATTAGAACCTCCAGGTGCAACAGCAGAGGGATAAAGAGCTTAGCTTTAAGTCTGGTTACAGTCACACTTATGACACTGAGACTCTGTATAACTTTTTCTTTATAGAGACAGATTGTCTGACTGTACTGTGAACTCTGGGATCTAAAAACCAAATCGTGCTCTGTCACCTACTAATTTGCCAGTTATTAAAAACTCTGCAACAAGAACTTCATTGACAGTTTTAAGGCAGGAGGTAGGATAGAATCTAGGGCACTCCTCCATAACATTAAAAAAAGCTTTTGTTACTTTGTACTACTGTGCAGCCAGCAATGAGTAAAATAAGGTGCAACTTAAAGATGCTCAAAGTTGTGGGAATGTTGAGTTAAAAATGCGCTCTTGGTGTGATTTTTCTGACTGTCTATATCCACAGTAATGGTTCCTCTAATATGCTCAGATTTCACTGTCTTCAATCTTGGGTACTTCTTTTGCAGCCACATTCCCTTTTCTTCTTTCACTTTGCGTTTCTGTGAATCTCCTTGTGTGACTTAGGCCCTTTCTGACCATACACAACCAGGTGTGAACAGAATAATATTTGGCATTCTGTTCTCTGTGGTACTCATTAAGAGCTAGGCTGTTCTGTTCGCATTCTCTATCAACTTTTTCCTTGTCAGGCTGCCTTAAACTGGTTCTGCTCACATTATTACATTTTCTGAGTTTTCTTCCATTATATCTGCTCAGCAAGCACTAAATTACCACCTCCAATCACCCTGCTCTAAAGAGGTCTAGCATTGCTGAGGTCTCTTAAGCCTGTCCTAAGGACTGTGTTTTCTCCATAGAACTAGAGACTCTGTAGGATTTGCATTATGCAATATCTGCAGAGACTCTTCTTCGCCTTATAGGCAAGACTGAATTAATGTGAAATAAAGAAAGAAATGGTTCCCTTTGTGTGGTGGCCACCCAAATTAACATTGCTGTTTGCTTGCTGATTATATCAAGATCAGAAAAGTAAAAGGTTTCTTGCACTGTGATACTTTTTAGATCTGGAAACTTTTAATAGTCCCTTAACTTCTGACAACTTTTTGATGCTTTTACTCTGCTACTGCTTCTCAGCCTGGTGTGCCTATAACCTTCAGATATTTAAACTGAATTTATTAAATCATATAATGAAAAAAAACCACTTTTTTCCATTTACATATTTAGGATAATCTTGAGTCCAGGAAATGGAAGAGCTGTGGCGATCTTGAGAGAAAAACTATATATCTTCACTATTAACTTTTGCCATTTATAAAACTTAGAAAAAGGTATCTCCATTTAAAAAAAAAATATTTACAATCCTGGATCAGTTAAGGTTGAAAAGTAAGAGGAGACTTACAAAAGATCTTCTCTAGCTGTTGGTTGTAAAAATTCTTACACCACAGCAGTCTGGGAGGCCTCGCATATGTTGGGGTCTTTTACTGGGGGGCAGGGGAAAGCCCTGCAATAAATGTCAGTGGTGGTCTTTGCGTGATGGTTCCTATTGTATTCCACTGCGGATTACACGCTCACACAATGTGTCCGGAGCCAGAGAATTTGAAAGTAGTGTCCAGTGATCCGCGCATGCTCCCTTGCTCACCGTTTGACTCTGACTGAGGGGATAAAGGGCAGGGCAGACTGACCGCCTCTCCAGTTCCTTCTCACTGCTGCTTGGTGCACCCCTTAAAATAAAATTTAGCTTTGTAAATAGTGTTAGTGTTGTGTTATGTTAATCCTGGGGAACCCTCCCCACTAAACCTCATGTGGATACTATAAACACAGCTTTCAAAAGTGGCTTTATTACGTTAATTTCTTCAGCCAGGACAATTTGAGGCATTGGACACGAATCTTTGCTATTTAGCAAATACAGAAGCCTGAAAGTACGTCCTTTCTTTACAAGGTGACAATTATTTTTCCCCTAAATTCTTGACCTCATATCTACACCACAATCTGTCAAATCTCAAAGCAGTTTATAATGTCTTGTGATGGCTGGCACAGTTTGGTACAGCTCGTGAAAGAGTTCTGCATCCTACAAACAAATTGGTCCTTTGTATGTTAACTTCTGGTAGAGTGTTTTAGTTAAAAACAACAACAAAACATTCCCATACATAAATTTCTGCTATTAGAAATGGTACTCAATGGTAATGTGATAGATAGTTAACTGTCTTGGTCTCCTTTTGGTCTCAGCCTTTTAAGAATATCTAAACTGGATCCATACAGTTCCTAGGAACTTGAAGACTCTTTAAAAAAAAAATATATATATTTTCAGGCTCCCAGGAGCTGGAATTATTCTCTGAATCAAGTTGCGTTTTCTAGCTTTTGGTTTAAAAAAAAAAAAAGTTTTTTCATTTCTTTACTACTGCAAAGCATCTCTAATGAAACTAATGGATATTTTTACCAGAAGTATCTAGCTTTCCCTGAAAATTTAATTTTGAACAGGTAAATTATAGTGAGTGTCCCAGTCCTCAGACTGTGGTAATCAAGAATAATAGATGATGCATGATTTTAAATCTATAGGCATGATTTTAGACCATGGCAACTCCTGTGGTA
Organism: Gopherus flavomarginatus; assembly: GCF_025201925.1. NCBI lineage: Eukaryota > Metazoa > Chordata > Testudines > Testudinidae > Gopherus > Gopherus flavomarginatus. The sequence continues at coordinate 156,349,175 of NC_066619.1, forward strand.
AGTTTCTCCCCATCGTATTTTTACTATAACACACAGATTACTATAGATTTTGATTTGTAAATGTGAGGCACATTTCACTTAAATTTAGGCAGAAGAAATATGGAATAGAGTTGAGTCAGTGGGGCAAATTTGCATAAAACACCTGATTCCCTATATAAATATCAACTGTGACTGCACAGTTCTCCAGCTGCATGCAAAACATATTTACTTTGGTACTTTTGAGTTGGCAAGTAGATGATGCAGTTAACTCATGGTAGTATCTCTGGCTAAATGATCATCTGCTTAGCAGTGGTCCACTTCACAGTAAGAATATCTGAGTTCATGGAGTAATTCACTTTAGCGGGAAAAAATCTTTTTAAAAAACCTCGCATTTAATATTGTGGACTTTAACGGGGGGAAAAAAGCATAGCTTATATTGCAGTAATCTTTCTTTATTAAACTCTGGCTGTCTGTTTCCTAATACAGTGGGAATTCATGATCTGTGACAAGTTGATGGTCCAGAACAACACTGATTGCTTTGCCCGTGAAATGACTCAAGTATACTCCTGTCACTCATTCTGTTGTGTGATCATATTCCATCCTTTCCTTTTTGGGGATGAGCAGAGATTCTTTGGAGACTGTATATCTAGGCATCCTTTAATAGTAAATGATGAAGTAGGTTTCTACTATCATTAAAATGGATCAGTACATCAGGATCATGCGTTATGTAAGTCAACTCATGTTGTCTGATACAAGAGAAGTGCCACTAAAAACCATCAAAGACGTAACAAGTGTAAAGTTATTCACAGATGTTTTGAAGGGGAAAAAACATATATTCTAAGAACCAAATGTTTGTTTTAATATCCAGTTCTTGTCTTGAAAACAAGAGCAGCAAGCACCATAAATCTATTACAATATTCAGCAGCTGCTGCTCTGCCTGTCGTCAAGGAAATAGTGCAGATTTAGTTGAAATGTCCCACTAATCCTGGGCCTGACATGGCAAATTACTGTGAAATGATGGCGGCAGTATGTTACCAATTCAAAGAAAGCGTAAGGCCCTTATGCCCTACTCTTCCGCCCCACCCCAGCCCCTAAAATGATGAACCAGCAGAAGGCGTGTAATTACTGCAGTTGTTACAAGCCATTCATCCTCTTATAATCGGATGTCTAGAAAAAGAACATCAGAACAGAAAATTTCCTTAAAGATTAGGATCTTCTTATATGATTAAAGATGTTCCACCTGCCTTTCAGTTGAGTGAAGAAGAATTGTCTCCTACAAGATGCAAACCTGATTAGAAGTACATTGCAAACAGATGTTACTGCATATTTCTTCAGCTTGTATAAATATATATTTGAAATTTTCATTACAGCAGTTTACAGTTTGAGAAGATTATTAAAAAAAAATGAAATCTTCTGCCATGTTGATTTTGAAGTGCATTCTGGCAACATTAGAATGTCATTAAATAAACAAAACTCATTTTTTCCCTTTTAGGCATTTATTTTGATACATTTTTAAAATTTTTGGTAAATGAAGTATAGTTTGACAACTTTTTTATTTTGGGGGTTGAAAATAGAAATTTTCCTCCATCAATAACAGCGAAACTATGTAATGTTTAAACTTATGTGAATTATCAACAATACAGGGGCTTTGTATTTGGGTATTTATTTTTACTTGTTTAAGGTTGAATTTGTTGCTCATTAATTTAACAGCGACTCTGACCATAAAGTCACCAGGAATATTATTGTTGATTTCAAGTGGGAGTATGCTCATTCCCTAAAAGCAGGTTTGAGCTGTGCTTAGTCATGTGCAGGAATGTAGTGGAAGCTGCTTCAAGCAGTGATGAATCCAGCAAAGTCTAGCACTGTAATATTCCTTGAGGTGATCTCAAAATCAATGGTTGCTTAAAAAGGATTTTCTCTTGGACATGTTTTGTTGTGTGTGTGTGGTTTTTTTGTTTTTTTTTTTTTTTTTGGTGTATATAAAAAGTAAAGAAAACTTATTTCTTCAGAAACTGCTGTAACCTTCTGATAGGCGTTCTCTTCCTTTTATTCCCAAAAGGGCCTGATTCTCCCCTTTCTTAAACTGGTTTAAATCTGGAGTAATTCTACTGAAGGCAATGGAGACAGTGGTTTTACAACAGTGTCTCCAAGTGAGAGGAAAACCAGACTTGCCATCTCTATAACTATAATCTCATCATATGATTTAGAAGTTGCAGAAGTTTAATACATCCATAATATATCATTTTCCTCAGCAAAGCTCATGACAGTCATACGAAGCAAAATGTGAATCTCTTCACTGAAATAAGGGTTGCTGGATTTGCTTTTGTATGATTCTAATAAGTATCCTACAGTTTCAGTGGGGAGCATGTCAGGAAATTAATCTCAGGTTTTGAATAAAGCCTGCTTCTTCCTCTAGGCAATAGTTTTTCACAGTTTTATCTGCAGATAACAAAAAAGAAATCTATCTGCTATTAATAGAAGTAGAATGACTTTTGGCTTTATACTGCTGAGTCATTGACTATTCCAAATTAACTCCCATAAACTGGCATTTAGTATGCACTTTCAAGTACCTTGGGGAGGGTGCGAAGAGAACTTATTTCTAGATCTAAACAAAAACAATCTGTTCATAGAAACAAGGAAAACATACTTCTGTGGCTTGTACACACAGTATGAGAAGTAAGCAGTTTAGGGCAGAAGTGTTACTTAAATGAAAGTTAGACGTTATTCTAAGTCTAATAGTAACCAGAGGGGAAAATATTCTGTAAATCTGGTTATTCCAAAATTGCAGATGGAGTGGGTAATATTGAGGGTGGTTTTGATGGGGATGAGAATTAAGAGAACGTAGCTCTCACCCACACTTCTTTGCAAGCTGTCTTGTAAACTTCAGATTTACATCCAAGACACCCAAACGTGATCTCACTGTTCGTTACGGTCAATAAATGGGAACAGAATGCTGACACAAAGCTGTGGGGAGGAAAGATCTTACAGGTTCAAAGAAACAAATCCCCCACATAGTTTCTTGTTCTCTATTCTTGGGTTGTCTCCTATATTTTAGGGGGTTGGTCACCAATTTTAAACTGCAGTGGTTCACATTAGACCATGGCAGAGTGAGTGAGTCAGCATGGCTGCTGCTTTGTTAAAATCTTTTTAAATGAGAGGTTGAAAGGGGAGCAAGGGATGAGCAAGGGTCTTTGCAGTGCACTTCTGTGTGAAAGTTCTTTGAGTTATAGCACTAGCTGAGGAAACAGAGCTTTGATTCTGATCCCCACACTTACACGGTTCTGGTTTTAGAGTTTAAGTGGGCAGTCTTTTCTGTTATGTAGGATAGGAACATTCAAATGAGAACATGACTTGGCAGTCATCAAAGAATGAAAATCCTGCATATGTCTTCAAAGTAAACCTGTAACCACAACAATAATATACTTTGAATTATTTTTTTACTGTGAGACTTGTAGTCTTTCTGCCACTTGTTCAGAAACTCTGATGCTCTTTTTTTCAACCCCATAGCAACAGATATGATGCTTTTGTAACTGCATTGCATTCACAAGCTGAAGAAGTAGGAAGTTCAAGTTGAAAGGACATTATTTCTATGCATGATATGCTCTGTTCTCTAATTTTAAAAATGTACAAAAATGGGTATCTAGAGTGGGTTTCTGAGTTTGACATTTGTGACCTAATTTTCAAAAATACTGAGAGCTCAGTAGCTCCCACAGAAGTCATGGGAGCTCATCAGTGCTCAGCACTTTCAAGAACCAAGCCACTTATTTAGCTACCTACATATGGATTTAGGACTTTGCCATTCTGTTCATGTTCTCGAAACCCTGGGTTAGGAGATGGTTGAGTTGGTTAAAACTGCTATACTTACTGTATACGGGCAAGGGACTCGGTGAAAAACTAATGGTCTCTTTATAAATATGTCGTTATTTTCGTGTGATCGACCTACTTCAATGCTCAGATACCATAATCTTTATTCTGAAATGGCCTCTCGTATGTATATGATCTCTGTTCAATAGATTGATAGGTGGGAACAGTAAAAGACTTCAAATCTAATTAATTAGACATTTAGAATAAATAAGAAAGCACTCAGATAACAGTAGTCGTAGCAATTTATTCTTCCTGTTCCATGCTCTGTCCTGATTCTTACTGCACCTCTGTGCAGATCTTTAGCTCTGTTTCTTCAGTATTACCATTAGTGACATATGGGTGCTAACAATGTCTAAGGACTCTGTAGAACAATCTCAGACAAACACAACCCTTTTATCGACCTGATCCTGGAAACATGGCAGTGAGTAACGCTACTCATGTGACTAGTCCCATTAGCCTCACTAGGACTGCCTGTTCCTATGGCATTGCAAGGAATGGGGGCACCAAAGCTGATTGGCAATGGAACAGTTAATCATATACTGACTGTTTGCCGAGTGCTTTAAATATAAAAACTAAATATTATTTTGTCAGCTGTTAAGCTATTCCTAAATCTTTCAAAGCTCTTTTGGATTTATTACGGCTGAAAGAAAAACATCGATAAAGGCTATCTTGACAATAAGAGATGCTCGGGTGGTCAGACCCAATAACAGCAAATGTTCATCCCAGTAGCCAAACAAAACCCACCTAACCACTTCAGGTATAGTTGCAGTAGACATAGCAAACAAGCTCAAATTAAAAAATTATTTCCCAACCAATTTCTTCCCCCTTTCCTCCATTCTCAAGCCCATTCCTCTACAGGGGTTATTGTCCACTTATTGAAAAACTAAACTTTAGGATGTTAATTTATGTCAACAAAAGTGAAGTTGACCTAGTATGCTAGGACTTTTAAACTGTATAGATCAGATCCAGCACCATTGATTGTAATGGGCATAGACTCAAGCCCCAAGTCTGCCATGACAGAACACATGTAATAAAAATGTTTCCCATTGAAAACTAAACACGCACCATAATATGGGATAAATCTTGCCACAGTATATGCTCCAGGGGTCAGACACAGCCCTCACAGTTTCTCTTTGTCTTGCTAATGCAGTTTGCAGATGGTTAGTCTCCTAGCATAATCAGGGTGAGAGCATGAAGATGAGAATAAAGACTAGTATGTGATATTTAGATATTTTCAGTATACCAAATTCAGTTCATCAGACAGAAATTGAACCATTTGCCTGTTACAAGTGTTCAACTCTCTTCATACAGAAATAGGTGTGTGTAGGTATATACAAAAAAGCAGAATATACACATACTTTGGTACACATTTTAAAAACAGGTTTGCCTTTCTGAACCTAATGTTGCTAATGTCTACCCTAAATCAGATAGATTTTAGGTTATTTTCATTTTGCAAACTAATCACATTCATGTTAACAATTACAGTGTCTCAACAAACATTGGAAATGTCAGGATTTGCAAGACATGGGGTTATCAAGTCCCAACATGAAGGCTATACCTTTGGGAAATCTAAAGTGTCCAGTAATCCAGATTTTAATTTAACAGTAAACCAAATGTGCGCTATTTAAACTAAGAACAGATAAGAAGCAGTTTAACACCAGAAGCAAACAAACAGTCCAAAGCTATAATCACCTGATGTTTCTGGTCATTTTGTTCTTAAATCCATACAAAAAACATACATTACTTCTAAATTCTTCTTATGACTGGGGGCATGTTTTAGAGATGAAAAAGTGGTTATCAAAAACTATTCAGTTCTACTTTTTTCATAGAATAAAACAAGATAGTTCAGTAAGCGTCTGCTTCCTTCCAGAAATAGACCATTAACCATCAAAAGATAATATTGACCTTGCTTTGGGTGTTAAAGTTGCATACTCCTTGAGTGACAAAGGAATAAACCATAAGCCAACAGCAGAAGCTTTACCAGTTAGAAACCAGTGAGTAGAGTGACGAACTTTTTACTCAGACTAACCAATTCATCATTTAAAAAAACAACAACATGCAAACTTGCCCTGTCCTGTGAATAATTTTCAGTTGCTTATATTCCAGGGGGGCTGATTTTTTTGTATGAAAAGAGAGGGCCCAATCCTTTAGTCCTTGCTCAAGCACCACTGTCATTAAAGTATATGTAAATTTTGCTTAGCTGAGGACGTTCTGGGTCAAGTGCAGTACTACAAAGGTGGTTAATTGCTTTAACGGTACGTAGCTGCCCTACCTATAACTTACATTGGGTGTTGACTGTGATGTAATGAGTTATCGATTTATATTTATGCATTAATGACTGTTGCATATGGATATATTACTGAATCTTAATAACTTAAAACTGCCCACAGTGGACAGGACAAATAGCTCCCCCCAGCACAAACCATTTCAACTGACCATAAATCAACTAGTGATTATCAATTAGTCGAGCAAAAATATGTTTTGTTCCATGCTCTGAAGGTCGATAAAAGTGATCTCTTGTGATTCACCTAGAAGAAGTGGCTTCCATGCTAGGGGACTCTCCTGAAATTAACCAGCCTCAACTCCCTACACGAAAACATCATTGCACGGTCAGCAAAAGAGCTTCAACTGAGATGACGAGGCACAGGAAGGGGAAGCTGTTCAAGTTGTACAGGAACCAACCCACGTATGGCCGTATCAATTAAACTGAGCTGGGAAGCAGTCCATGGAGCATAGATGTTAAACTCGCATCCAAAATCCTGCCCTTGACACTCAAAACGGAAGAGCTGCATGAGATCTTTTGCCTTTAGGCGGATTTTCCCCTACTGTGCTACAATTGTATTTGTAGGAACAGGGCCTTGGGCTGGGGGTTACAAATCTGGCCCATCTCTGAAGTAGGTGACTGTATGTCAGTTGTAAGAAGTATTTTTTTATAAATTCAAAATATATTTCAATTTAAAAATAAACAAGCCTTTTAAAGTCTCATATTACACTTTAAAATGTATTAACTGCTGTAAGAATGGAGTTACATGTGGGGGGAGTATAGATGAGGGAAGAGAGGTAATTTGCCCTTCTGTGTTTTTAACGCTTTTGTCGACAAGTAATTTTGTTTCCATACCACCCCTTCCTGCTGTTTACGAAGCACTTCAGTGTAGCAGTGCTGTGCTGGTAGGTGTTCGCAGTTGCTTTTTTTCCTGTCTGGAGTGGAATATGGTAGTGGCTCACTTCCCTTTATTGTGCACCATTAAAAGAGACACTCATCCCCTCCTCCTTGCCGATCAGTTTAATCAGTATAACCATCCCCCTCTTTCCAAATCCTTCCATTGGCTGCCTACCCACCATTGCATCCAACTTAAGCTTCTCATCAACTACCCTCAAAGCTCGCTGTAATTCTGCTCTTCCCTACTAATCTCTCCTTGTCAAGCTGTGTCTTGCCCCTCATCCCCTCTACTCCACCCATGCTCTGACCCTTGTCCGCTCATTTGTCAGCTTTTTGCACAAGCCTCTCTGTGAGGTCTTCCGTGTGACCCTCTATGCTACATATGAGCTCATCTGCAAAGGCTTGACCCTATCCACATTTTAGTCCCTCTTAAGGAAACATTTGTGTGATGCTGCTTATGATGATTCTAGTTTGGAGGTTCTTAAACTTTTTCTTTCTAAGCCCCCCCCATGCTATCAAAAACTCCACAGCCCACCTATACCACAACTGTTTCTATACATATAAAAGCCTGGGCCAGCATTAGGGATTAACAATCAGGGCAATTACCCTGGGCCCCTCACCACAGGGGGACGTGCAAAGCTAAGTTGTTCAGGCTTCAGCATCAGCCCTGGAGAGTGGGGCTTAGGGGCCCGGGCTTGTTCACCCCATGCAGCAGGGCTTTGTCTTTCTGGCCTGAGCCCCAGCAAGTCTAATGCCAATCCAGCTTCATGGACCCCCTAAAATCAGCTCATGGGCCCCAGGCCCCTGGCTGAGAAGCACTGCTCTAGTTAACTTATATATAAACTGCCTCTTGTTCTCTTTCCTCCATCTCTATTCACTTGTCTGTCCTTAAATTAGAGGTATTAGATCAGGGAATATCCTGGAAAGCGCCTGGCTTCCTAGTAGGCACTGCTGTCAATAATTAATAAAGCCAGAAGTAAAGGCCAGTACAAGAGCTTAGCTTTATATTTTCCCCTGTAGGATGGCAAACCCCAGTAATAAAACTGCTGCTGCTCAGAGAGAGTCAGTCCTTCTTTGTAGTTCAAAAATGGGACTCATTAAAGATCATCAGTGCCGTGCTTCAGTAAGAGTGAGGACCTGAGCCGTCAGGAAGTAGAGCATTTCCAGAAAATCAATTGTTGTACTTTGGTGTGATACTAGAAATGTGAGACCTGTATTAATTAAGCAATCTTCTACTGGTGAAATGAAATCTATCTACAAAGTTATACATTTTCTCCATATTTTGTGTGTGAGAGTAAACTTTTCTGATGTCCTTTAAGATGAAAGGTGCTGTATACGACACCTGTAAGATATTAAAATATTAGCATAACTGAACTCTGAATTTTACGAAGATATCAAGGAACGCATGATACCTATGTAAAATCAGGGGTTCAGGTGACTCCTGTTCCCTCAGTTACAGGCTGGCTGAGTCAGCAGAAAAGGGAGCTGAAGCTCCTTGAGAGTGAAGCTAAACTCCAGTGGCACTCCTAATTTCTGCAACAGGGGAGCTCTGAAGTTCTGCTAGAGCAAGTCTCACCCCTGGCAGGAGGCTCTGCACCACTCCTGCAGGTGGTGATGAGCTCTGCTTATGGTTTACTACACTCTCAGTAGCACATCAGACTAATAACAGATAACTTGAGTTAGAATATCTAGCTCTGGTATAGCACGTCACATGTCATCCATAGATCTCAAAGGGCTTTACAAAATACTGACCGCCCGATCAATATCATTCCCATTTTACAGCTGGTGAAACTGAGGCAGAGAGGTGAAGTGACTTTCCCAAGCCACTTAGTAGGCCAGTGACAGAACCAGGAATAGAACCCAGCTCTCTTATATAACAGTCTGGTGCTTCATCCACTAGGCAACTCTGCCTCACCCATAAAACGGGGGTTGCATTGTAGAAAAAAATCACTTAACGAAAGAGGTAATTTTGTGCTATACAGATGGAGCCTAAATAAAGACGAGCTGCCTTTTCTATTTTCCCCCCCCCATCCTTTGTTTACAAGCTCTATAGACACTATTTTGGCCTCATAATTAACAAAAGTATTCCCAGTAGTTAGACTTGAGCCTCTCCTACCTCAAGTACAACCTTTTTCTGAAGTAGGGGGAATATTCTCTCATCTGTCTCTGCAAACCTACTATCCTGTACAACTGAAACAGGACCCATAATCTCTGTTCCATGGAGATTGAAGAAAGATCCTTCAGTGTATCCTCTTTATGCTATTTCATAAGACTTGATTTTGTGTTTGTAGTTTTAATCTTTCTAGTGCATCAGTGTAATGAACTGATTACACAGTAAGGCACTCAAGCATATGCTTAAGTGCTTTGCTGAAGCAGGGCCAACGTATTGTAGTAGGTGAGAAATTAGAACATAGCTTTTAAAATGTGCTTCTGGGAAGGAAGGAGGAGACATGACCTTTTAAAATAAAGCAACAAAACAGTGTTTCATAACAGCTACATCTTTTTATAAATATGTGGTACTGCTCAAGCATCTGTTTTTGCTGGCTTTTTCGTAGGGAATTAACATATGCTTGTACATATGCTGATCCAGAGACACTACCAGGTTGTCACGTTCACCAATCGTTCACCCTACCCATGGTGCTGTATAAAAAAATACCTCTGGGACTGTATGGCAGCCATGTGGCTTGCTGGTGTGCTGAATTCCCCCACCTCCTCTTCATCTGTGTAGTTCTTCACACGAAGCCTTCTTAATCAGACTATGTGCAGGAAAAGGTGAATTTCACCCTTTGATAGCTCCTGCAACAACCCTAGTCAGCATTATTGTTACTGCCATTATATTATTCTATGATCCACTCTCAGGTGATGGAGCTGCAATGTGATCTATGTTCTGGGGAGAAGAATGGGACATTGACAAGCTCAGGTATATTGTATTGAACTGAAGTGTAAAGCCTTTCTTCGGTTGATTGTAACAGTTTGTTGCTGTATTACTGTTTTCTTCCACCTAAATATTACTGAAACTCAGAATTTGAAAACTTCAAAGTAAGAGACATCTTCACAACATACAATATCCCAGCTCTAAAGCTTGAGAGTAATTACCCAAAAGTGACTCTTGATGTGTAAAAATAGCACCACCTTAACATATCAGTCCCTGAGTGTAGAAGTCATGTCTGCTTACTTTACTGGCATGAACAAACTTTTACTACTTCTAACGCTACCAAGCCAATGTACCCATGAAAGAGTAGATTGTATCCCTATTGTGCATCAGTCATTGAAAGTGAAATTGTCAGCTACATTCTAATTGCAGAATCTTAAATCAAATAGGAGGATGTCAAAGCAAGAACAGACTGATTTTTTTCAGACCCCAAGTTGAGCCTGCTAGTTTTTTGGTTTTTTTAAAATCCTTTCATGATTTGTAAACTGCTTAATGGGAGAAAATGAATATGGGACCTCACAATGTCAGTTTAGAGCATGATTTTTCTGATTACAGCCAGTTTGAAAAACAGCAAGACAAGTACTTGGAATGTATTCGTCAAAGAAATGTTTCCAAAATTTCCTACTGTTGCTACCACCAATTCAGCCTCATTGGCATTAACAATACTGAGTACTAAGGTAGACCACCCACTGTCTCAAGGGCAGTTAGGTGCCTGACTGGCACTTTTGCCTTTGAAAATTTCCCCCATATCAATTAGATAAGGGGTTCTCAACCTTTTTCTTTCTGAGGCCCCATCCAACCTGGTATAAAAACTCCACGGCCCACCTGTGCCACAACTTTTTTCTGTGTATAAAAGCCAGAGCTGGTATTAGGGGTAACAAGGAAGGCTATTGCCTAGGGCCCCCTGCAAAGCTAAGTTGCTCAGGCTTCCACTTCAGCCCCAGGTGGCAGCGTTCAAGGCTCCGGGTTTCAGCCTCACATGTCAGGGCTTCAGCTGTCTGCCCTGGGCCCCAACAAGTCTAACAGTGGCCCTGTTTGCAGCCCCCCAGTGGGTCCTGGACCCCTGGTTGAGACCCACTGAATTAGACCTCCTGTGATCAAGGCTAGGTAAACACTGCACTCAGAACATTGGTAGCAGTTGGTGTAGTCGGCTCCACTGCGGATTGCAACAGTACGGGCTTGGGGGGCCCTGCTAATATAGCATCTGCGCCCCAATATCCCATACCTAGTGTGAGTGCTAATGTAGGCCCCCTCTCCGGCCTTTTCAATACGGTGCCGTAAAACCTTGGCAGAGCTGGGTTCCGATACCATGCTGAAAATACCTGTGCCTGGGCTGTATTAGTGCTTGCATTGGGGCATCCGTGTTGGAAATAGGCACAAAAATGTGTAGTATAGACAAGGTCAAATGAAAGTGACTTTCTAGAGAAATTTAAACCAGTCTCGTGTAATCCTTTGAGAACTCATGTGGAGAACCTTTTTGAAGGAATTGTATATGAACTAAGCAATCTCCATTCTTTGCATTATATTCTTTTAGCTATGCTTGGACTGTGAAAACAAACTGCAAGTTGTCCACTGATGTAGGATGCTGCAATAGCTATCAGTCTATACTGCAGTTCTGTATCAATATAAAAACATCAGTATTGCTACAGACCAGTACCTCTGCAGCTGTACAGTGCACATGTTCAGTAAGATGGTGTCCACATTTGTCTTCCAAAAATGAAGAAGCCTCTTCAAAGTCAAATGCTGTCATACAACTGTATTGCCTTCTGATTTGTGATTGGTAGGAAGGTGTGTCTGTTACATGGTGTACAGAAACTGGACAAATTAGATGAAATGTGACTAGCTCACACTGGTAGACTTTTTTTTTCCATTAATTGAGCTTTGCAGGCTAGATTTTGAAAAGATCAGGACCCCACCGGCTTCCACTTAGGAATCTTAAAGAAACGGAAAGATTTTCAAAGCGCTCATCACCCAGCAATTCCCATCATTTTCAGTAGGAGCTGCATTGTTCAGACCTGGCCCTACTTGTTTATATTGTAGCCTTTTCTTTTGAAGATTGATACCAAGAGCTGTCAAAGGAGAGAAACAGTGCTGTTCCCACAGGCCAGATGTATTAGAAGTAACCTATGGGCACAAAGGTCGGACAGTTTACCTGTTTCATTAGCGTCAGATCAAAAGTTGAAATTCTATGTGGACTTTCAGTCTCTTCTGTGAGTAACTGCAAAAGAGGCACATCTGAATGCACCTGCACCCTTCTACATGTCTATATGGTGTATGTGAAATAAGAACTGTTTGTTGTAAAAGTGAATTTAAGGTTGTTTTATATTTTCTTTGGCCCTCCAGGTTCTCCAGGAAAGGCCACTGACAACTCAGCCAGCAGCCAAGAAAATAATTTAGGGAGCCCAAACAAGGCTGAAAAATCAAGTCAAGCCTCTCGAGAGCACCATCCAGGAAGAAAAACTGCAGGGGGACAAGTGCAGAAAGGAAATGATGAGTCAGAGAGTGACTTTGAATCTGATCCTCCTTCTCCCAAGAGCAGTGAGGAAGACGAAGAACAGGAGGATGAAGATGTCTTACAGGGGGAGCATGGAGACTTTAATGATGACAATGATACAGAGCCTGAGAACTTTGGCCATCGGCCTCTCCTTATGGACTCTGAAGATGAGGCGGAGGAAGAGGAGGAAGAAAAGCAGAGTTCGGATTCTGATTCCGATCGCACCAAGGGAAAGCCCATGGAAGGGATCCCTTGTGGTAGATACAGAGAGGTGGGTGGCAGTCATGAAGACAGAGAACCCAATGTAGCACTCTCTTCCCTGTCTGAGTTACCAAGTACTGTGGCCAAGGTAAGCCCTGGCCAAGAATTTGATGTGTTTGGAGCTGTCCCTTTCTTTGCTCTTCAGACTCAGCAACCTCAGCCAAGAGAAAAGAGTGACACAGATTTCTCCCCTCAGCCAGCTTTTCTTGGCCTGAGGCAAGAGCAGGATGACTTTGATGTCTTCACCAAAGCCCCATTCAACAAGAAGGTGGCCCAGGCAGATGGCCCGGTTGTCGGAGCTGAGACCCAAACCTCCCCTACTTCTCCCCGAAGTGTGGATATTTTTGGCTGCACCCCTTTCCAGCCTCTTCCCACCCCAAAGAGCAGTGAAAGCAGAGAGGACCTCTTTGGGCTTGTCCCCTTTGAGGAGATTACAGGGAGCCAGCAGCAACAGAAGGTGAAGCAGCAGCGGAATCTGCAGAAACTCTCCTCCCGGCAAAGACGCATGAAACAGGAGGTGCCCAAAAGCAATGGGAAGCGCCACCATGGCACCCCGACCAGCACCAAGAAGGCTTTGAAACCCAGCTACCGCACCCCAGAGAGAGCCCGCAGGCACAAAAAAACTGGCCGCAGGGACTCCCAAAGCAGCAACGAATTCCTAACTATCTCCGACTCCAAGGAAAACATAAGCGTTGCATTGACTGACAGCAAAGATCGAGGCAACCCTTTGCAAGCGGATGAGAATCTGCTGGACCCCTTTGGAGCCAAACCTTTCCACCCACCAGACTTGATGCGGAACCCACAACATCAAGGACTGGCTGACAACCGTGGGGACCATAATATAGTAGTGCCTGGTAGACCTCGACAGAGCTCCCTGCACGGGGCCGTTCACGGTGGTGATGGGCTAAAAACAGATGACTTTGGTGCAGTGCCCTTCACAGAACTGGTTGTGCAGAGTGTAATGCCACAGCAGGCCCAGCAGCAACAGGCATTAGAGTTAGATCCATTTGGGGCAGCTCCATTTCCTTCCAAACAGTAAGTGCTCCCACCAGACTATTTCTCATTCCCTGCACTATTTAACTTCGTTTTTAAATAGTGTAATAATTCATCTGGTTGAATTGACAGGAAACTGATTTTTCGTACAGTTTATTCAGCCTCGGTACTGCATGCCCAGCGTTCCCCCAGAATTTTAAATCCTGTGGTTTTGTATTGTACAAAACACCCAGAAAAAGGAGGAAGCATTTCAACAGGACAGCGCATTTCCAGAGCAGAAGAGGAATCCGACATGAGCTATTGTTTCAGCCACTGACTTTGTAGCCATGAAATATACTGTTCTGCACTTTTGCATGGCCTTTTCGCTTGTAGGCGAGGGGGAAAACCATGGAAGAAGGTCTGCCATGATGCATCCAGTTAGTCTGATGGAATGGAATCCTTCTATGATACAAACCTTTGACTCTCTCTGAGACCTGAGATAATATGTATGTGCTGGTATCCATGATCTGCTGGAAATTCTTCAGTCTCCACCTTCTAAATGAAAGCTCTTTTCTAATCCTAACAAAGAAACCTACTCAAAGGATTGTGTCTCAAGATTTCAGAGCATGGTGGTGGTTTGAGAACTGGTGCACAAGTAGAGGTGGAAGGCCATTTTTGTGTGCCTGAACATTAATATTTTTACAGTAAGTGCCATTAATATAAAATAGCAAAATGAAAGTCTAGAGTTAAAACTAAAGATATAGAGAATATATTGGTTTGCCAGATAAAATCATGGGTAACAAAGTAGCAGAAATACAGCCAGCATTTGCAGCACTTTGAAGACTACACAGTACATTTGACAAGAGGGGCTGATTTACCTGGATGCCATGTCTAGCACAGCGGGAGTATATCAGATCATCAGTAAAATTGGCAGCAAGTGAAAACACGTAAAGATTACAAATCAGTTTTATTCAATTATCAATTAGGGTTTGCATCTGAGAATACCACTTTTTTTTTTTCTCTTGGATTTTTATTCCAAACAAAATCTGTGTATATCTTTAGAAACTGTTTTTAAACAATTATGAAATTGTCACATAATATTCTTTTAAGTTCTGACAACTCTATTATTGTACTTAGTCTGTTTTATCAGAGTTTCTGCTAAATGCACTGAGCTATGAAGAAGCTATACCGTGAAACCACAGAGTTTCAGAAGAGAAGCAGTAAGCAGCAGGTAGCTTGTAGATGCTGATTACTATTCTGTCAGTAAACTGCGTTTCACACCACAAGGCCTTACAGACAGGACCCACTTCCTGCTACAAAGTACCTCTTAAGCCGACAGGTGCACATGAGAGTGCTAAAAAGTATAGTACACAGTATGTCATGATGGGCTGGTGATGCTAATCCACTTGGTGAATACATGATTTAGTTGTTGTTATAAAAGTATATACTACCTGTATATGGGCCTGATTCTCCACTGTCTTGTACCTTGTGTCTAGTCACTTACACCTGTTGCAAAGTGAGCAGAAATCAGAGTGGTGGTATTTGACACCTATTTCACATTCATTTTTCGCAGGCATAAATGACTAGACACTAGATGGAAGGAATCGGGTCTTCTTTGTTTATGTCACCATGGTATATCTTGCTCTGAATATTGACATTTTGCACAAAAAGCCAAGTTTTAAATTATTTGAGACAAATCAATGGATGAATGAATTGTATATGCAGATGCAGTGAGTGTTCCCTTCCTACCCACCTGCCCTCCTCCCCCCAGACACACTCACTCTCTCTCTGGATTAGCTGAAATCTAGATTAATACATTTCTTCCGAAAGTCTTAAGAAAAATACAGTTAGGTGCAGACTCTTCCATAGATTTTTCCAGAGGAGTCTGGCTCTTTTCGAGCACAAAAATAAAAAGGAGACTTCTTAAAACAAATTGCTGCTCTCCTTTGCTGGCTTTATTCAATTTTCTTTGACTGCTTTTTTGGATTGACTAGAAACCACCTGTAGCTAAAGTATTCATGTCTCTAGTCCTAGACAAGAGAAATAAGATACATACATGGGTCTTTATCTCTTTCTCTTCCTCTCTTTTTCCTTTATTCTGACAAAACAGATGAAATTCAAATACAAAGTCTTGCTGAGTTAGAGATGTCCTTCTCGTGCTAAAATGTTTAGCTTTGAGAGACAGTTAAAAATGGGTAACCTCTATCTGCATCTGAATATTCCAGTTTTTAGACTCTGTCCCTATTAATCTTTCCTATTCTTGTGCCAAGAAGCAGATGTCGAGCTTGCATTTTTTTCTGGCTCTCAGGTTAACATTGATTTACGAAGAAACACACGAAACTGCTTTTACGTAGCTTTTTATTGAAATTTCACACACATACCTAATTAGTTGTTGGAAGATGTTAGTTCCAAAAGTGATCAGATTACAGGATTTACACCCCCCCATGAGTAATGTGGACTGGGAGATTATAGTAAATCGGGTCTAGAACACTAAGGTCATGGCTTTCATTTGTGTAGAATGATCTTAACTACCTGCCAAACATTTGTCTGAAATTGAAAAAATCATTTTTTATTCATAGATATATCTCACACACAGGAATTATATCTCTGAATTTAACAGTCTGCACAAAGGGATTCTTGACTCTGGCTCTCTTAAGTGAAAGGGAGTTTGCCTTTGACTTCAATGGGGGGAGCATTAGGCCCCAAAAAAGGTTATGTACTAAGATAACTCCTGTCTTAGAATATCAATTAAAATGAGCGTAGAAGGCAGATTACTGCCATCCCAATTAGATTTCGAAGACTTTTATCCTGACACCTGTTTAAGCTGGAGAATATTTTAAATGTTTTCTTTCTTTCTTCTTCTTGCCACAGAAGGAAGGTATAGGTTAGATGAAATGAGACTAAGTAATGAATTACCAAGGGAGACAAAAATACTGTAAAACCAAGTAATTCCAAAATTGGCACATTTCTCTGACCTTTCATTATTATGATCTTTCCTTCCTAATGGCCTTAATATACCTTGATTTATGTACTCTACTTATATAGCAGATCTTTTTCAGACATGACTTATTTTTAATATGTTTCTGTTGTTACAGTGATTTTTTGGTGGCGATGGTGGAGAGAGACTATATTAGCATGCCTTACAAACCTGGCTTTGCCTGGTTTGCTGTGCAGTAGACTTGGCCAGTGAAGATATTGACCTTGAGTTTAATTTCCGTTAAGATCTATTAATGGAAACAAAGTAACTGGTGTCACTGGGGAAAATATACCTTTGCCTGTACTCTGTGTGTATGTATGAATGCATGTATGTATTTTAAAAAGGATTATTATATCACGACCATACCTGAAGTACTGGAAAAAACATACTATGATAAATTTGTATCACGATGCCGTATAAGACCATGAGAGGCAGGTAGGGAATTGTCACTTTTTTTTGGTTAGCCAGCAGGGAGTATCATTTTAGGGTTTGATCCTTCCCTCTAGAATATAAAAGGCAGTAAGGGAGATCTTTGCAAATCAACTACTTTCGAACTGCAGTAGGTCCAAGCACTTAGGGAACGTAGTGCCATGATAGCAGTCCACACAGTCCATCAGTGCGCAGCACGCTAGCATGGTGTACATTTACACCCCAGCTTGCAATGCACTAGCTGTTTGTCTTAACAAGCATTGAGTGGGTTTTCTGAGATTGCACATCTTGTCAGAAGGTACTAATAAGCCCTTCTTGGCTAAGGGCAAGAGTCATTGAAAATAAGTTTAGCTTCTCTGCAAACCCCAAAGCGTCAGTTTTGGGAGATCTGCATTGCTTTTTACTGGCTTGCACTATACCAGAGCTGGACCTAATTTAGTGTGTCCCACACTTACGGAAATATCTTTTCATTGTTAACATGTTCCAGTTAGTAAGATGAGATACCCACTGTGAAAATAAATGGATATATTTACTACTGTGAGAATAACAAATAGTTTATCTGGAGATTTTTGTACTATACGGTGTATTTTTATATATATAAATATACACATGCACTCACACATTACGTATCTCTTGGAGTCAATGTGACTTTTTTTTAAAAAATATCATTGCAGCCACAATCATTTTCATGTGACTGGAAAAGAGAATATGAACAAAAGCCCCTAAAAATGCCAGGGAGACATGAGAAAAATGCCAGGGGGCGGATGCTGAGTTATTTTTCTACAGTACTTCTTTCAAAAGGAAAATCAAATAATTGTGTGTATACTCAGTTTGTTTGTGTGACTAGGGCATCCTTTAATAGTAAACAGCATACAAGCTATTTTTAAATTGCTGGCCTACAGCTTTAAGTGCACTTTTCTGAATTACACTTCCATTTCTTGTTAGACTTGAAGTTTCTAAAGCTTTTTTGTGTACCACTAAACAGAGAATTTTAATTTTTCTGTAAACTTGATGTACATCATCAAATACTTGCGATTGTTATTAAAAAAATAATCAAATGTGATAGTGATTTTGCAGACCTCCTTAAACAACTAATTGTGTAATATCATATTCCTGATGAGCTGCAGTTAACGTTCTCCATTTAATCACTAATTGAGTTTTATGGCATTTTATCATTTCACTGCTACAGACTTGATTTTGGTCCCTAGTTCATTCTGTTTGAAATATTTTTTTCTTTGTTTATCATATTTGCTGCCTAATAATCTGCTTTCTCTTAAAGCAATAAATCCCAGTGGATTACACATTCTTTTATAATTCCATGAATGCAACATATTTATTTGACTCCTTCCTGCAGAAGATTTTCAGATGTGAATATTCAGATTCTTAATAGGGTAGGGAAGCCAAATGTTGCCAGTTTTCATTCCTGGCTAGAAGACTAAATATTGTCTATATGCTTGCTATACGGATTCTGCCCTGCAATTGATTTTGTAACCATTTTTTAGGATAAAACTACTCTGGGCCAATCTACTAAAACCCCAGAGCAGACGGGGGTAAATGTAGGGCTTTATCGAAGACTAATGGCAATATTAATGTTACCCCTATTCAAATGTAACAGTAAAGTGAAAGGGAAGAAACCAGTATTAGTCACTGGTGATGAGTACCCCATATTAGTGGTGATATGGCTGGGTGTTCTGTCCTTCAGTCACCATCGCTTGATTCAGAGACCTAGTCTCAAAAAATGATGCACATCTATAAAAGAAGCTTTGTTAAAAGGCGGCTAATGAGGTTTTTTTCATCTGTAGGTCCCTTTTCAAATCCAGCTCAGTTTGCTTTTGAGTGAAAGTTACCAACAGCTGGTTGGCTGGTTATGGTCTTACGTTAAACAGTTGGCACCACCTTTAGCAGTCTCAGCACAGGACCCAGTGATTGAATAGGCATAGAAAACCTCTCATTCTTCTTAGGTGGTTGTTACAGGTTGGCTGTCCCTTTAAGGGGGGGTCAAACCCAGCCACACATGTGCCAGCTGAGCTGCCTCCCTTACCCCCCCCCAATGATGTTGGTCAGCTGGGGTTTAGATAGGTTCATTAGCAGGCTCAGCTGGGTGGATTGCACATGAGGGTTTGCTCCTTGAGTGGTGTGAGGCCAAGTTCCCAGGAGAAGCAGCAGACAGCAAAGGGAGCTAAGAGAGGCAGGTTGTCTGGCTGGCTCCTCTGGGAGGGCTGGAACTGAGCTAGGGCAGACTCAAAGCAGGAGGGCTGTGCCCAGTGGGAAGCAGTGGGTACCCGTTGTGTGTTGGCTAAGTGTGGACTCTGAGGGGAGGAAATCTGAGAGCCAGCTTTCTGGAAGAAGGGTGAAGGACTGAGCATTGAGCCCAGGAGGGGCAGGAAACTATTTTGGTTTATGTCAGGTGTGAAGATTGTTTTGCTGGACTCTGTTTATAGCTCCAGAAAGGGACAGAACGGAGTCTGATATGGCTGGAAGGAAATGGGCTGGGGTTGTTGCAACACCAGGTCTTCCTGGAGGGGGATGCTGAGAACTATTAAAGTGGTCTTTCCAGTTAAAGATGTCAGCATTTTGGTAAGACTTCTGTGGGTACCGTGTGTGGTGGAGCTTATTCTGATGCCTGTGCTACAGCTAATTACAGTATTTAACATGCACACAAACACACAGCCTGGATACGCAACATACAGGGAGATAGTATAGTTATTGTTAAAGTTTCTTAGGATTCATGAAAGAATCAAGTAGAGGAATAGATGTGAGCAGTTTTTCTGCTGTAGCCCAAAACCCACCCATTTTCACACACAATATCTTGATGTAGGCTACACTTACCGCAAGATTACATGGTAACAACACTATTATGGTCTCTGTTAAGCCTATGGTAGTTTGATTTCCTGTAACAGTGCATCCAAGAAGAGGAGGGAAAACGATGCCCTGTTGTTCTAACATGAACCATGCTTAGCGGAGAAGGAGGGAATGTGTCATTGAGGAAGGTAAGAGAAACATCACAGCTGAACTCCCTTTACTTGGGCTGAACAAGTTTAATTCAGGTTGGGACATGGGCCAGGCCCTCCTGTGTCTGGGATTAAGCACAATGTATGTACTTGTGCCCTTTGCTCTGACTAGGACCTTGTATAGGAAGTCATCCCTGTCCAACACAAACCTGTAACCCAAAAGCTCCTGCAATTACTTCATACTGAAATATGACCAAGATCCATCTGACTGACCCAAACCACTCCTGCAAATGGGAGGGAATTAATATTGGTAGCCAAAGAAACCATGCAGTGTTTCTTAGAATCTAATCAAGTTTCTTTAGATCAAGGGGCTGAAGGTTTTTCTCCATTGGGGAATGAAAAAACTGCTAAGGATTAGCAGACCACATTTAGATAGGGCCCAACTTCATATAACAGTGAAATGGGGATTCTTTAAAATTGCACAAGCTAGACTTTTCAAGTTTCTAACAACCATTTGTTAGTAATAAAGATCGTCTTGGCCTCTGAGCCACAGGGGAAAACCTCGCTCTAAAGAGAGCTCTCTAAGGCCCTCTATTAGAGGTACCATGTAGATGGAGACTTGAGAGGAAGTTAACAGCTTGAAGAGGTCCTCTGAATGTGGTGATGGATCTTGAAAGATGAATGCTGGTGTCCGTCTGAATTAAATGCACCTCACAGCTAAGACGGTTGGGCTCAAAGCTCTAACTAAAGTTTCTTAAAGCATTTTTAACATCTGTGATAGAGCACCATTATCAATGCCTTAAGGAGGACAGGCAAACTAATTTTGACACAATTTCTTGGGAGGGACCCCAAAATCCAGGAACTCAAAAGCCACATGAATTGCCATATTTTAGGCTTTAGCATTTGAGAGGCCCAGAGTGCAAGTGTAATCCACACATCTTCTGGGTGTGGTGTTCTGTCCCATCTAGCGGTACCAAGACCATTTAGCAAGAGAGAGATTAATGAATGTGCTCTACAGCCTTAGCTATAACAGCAAACTGACTTTTAGCTCATGCACTAAGCTCCAGAGGCCCCAGGTTTGATCCTGCCTGCTGACGACCAGGGTCTGTCGGCGTTACAAGTGGGGGCTCATCCAGGATTTCAACTGGGAAATCGTTGAAGCTCAGGATGCACTTCCTCAGCTAGGAGAAGTATGTAACCCACACACCTTCTGGGTGTGGTGTTCTGTCCCATCTAGTGGTGACGAGAGAGAGAGTGAGTAATGAGTTTGCTCTACAGCCTTAGCTACCAGCCAGTTGGCTTTTAGCTCATGCAGTAGAGGCTCGTTCACTAAGCTCCAGAGGTCCCTGGTTCAATCACTCACTGAGTCTGTCAGTGTTACACAAATGTTACACAAGTTCAGTAAAATTAGAGTTAGATAAATTCATGGAGAATAGGTCCATCTATGGTCAGGGATACAACCCCATGCTCTGGGTGTCCTTAACCTCTGATTGCCAGAAGCTGGGAGTGGACAACAGAGGATGGATCACTTGATTGCCTTCTCTGTTCACTCCCTCTGAAGCACCTGGCATTGGCCACTGTCAGATGACAGGAGATTGGGCTACATAGACCATTGGTCTGACCCAGTCTCGCCATTCTTCTTTCTGCAGCCTAGGGTCTCACAATTCTGGACGTCTGGGCTGCTCTAATTTCATTGCAGCTTCACGGAGGCAGATCATTTGGCTCCCAGGCTCTGGCCGTGCCTGGTCTGTTACCACTTGCCACCAGATTCTCTGCCTCTGTGGCAGCAGACCATGGCAGTTTCTGTTGCTTCTGCCCTTATTTAGCAATCTGATCTGTTTCTTGCAGCTTTTGGGCAGTAAGGAGCGAGTGTTCTCCTCCTCCTCCTCCTTCTCCCTCAGTTTAACCCTTTCTGAGCCTCCACTGCAGCCCAGGAACCTGAATTGAAGCTGCCAGTGCTGAGGATTTAGAGCTCTGTGGCATCGATACAGCAGGTGGAGCCATTGTACCGCTTGGTGCTGAGATCTTCTTTAGCTCCCTGGGTGCCAAGTTTCACTTGAGTGTGACGCGCTCCATCAGAGCTTGCCTGCACAGGGTCTTTAGCTTGTCGGAAACTCTCAGTGCTGGATGTGCCTCGTGGCCCGGCGCTCTCAGTGCCATTGGTACCAGGGCAGATTTTTCAGCTGGAAATCGCTTTCTTTTAGGTGACTCTTGGTGCGGGGATGTCTGTGACCGCCTTTTTGTAGCCTTTCTAGGAGCAGGCTCCTTGGCAGCCATTGTTGCAGAACCCATCAGAGGCTGCCATTGGCAACTGTTGGCCGTGGGGTGACCTGGACTCAGGGTCGGAGGTTGGTCTGAGGGATTTCTCTATGAGGCGCTTCAGTTGGAGATCTCTGGCTTTTCTTGTCCTGGCTCTCAGTTTTCTGCAGTGTGGGCACGTTTGAGTAATGTGTGTCTCGCTAAGGCAGCGGACACCCTGAGCGTGGCCATCAGAGACTGGTATGGAAAGTCTGCAAGTCAGGCAGTGTTTAAAACCAGGTGAGCCAGCCCTGCATGAGAGAGTTGGTCTCTTAAAGAAAAAACGGGTAAACCTTGTTTGAGACTAAGGCTGTACGCCTGCCGGAGAGACAGGGGAGTTAAAAAGGGGAATTTTTTTTGATGAGATTAAATAAATTAGAATAGGGCAAGGGGGATAGGGAAGCTAACTACAACTAAGCTAACACTACCGCTATGAATGATCTATAAATTTTATCTGAAGTCAGAGAGGACAGCAAAGGCAGTAGAGAAGGAACAGGGGGATGGTTGGCTGCATGATGCTATGTAGCCACTCGGTGGGGCGTGAGATGGCTGCTGTATGTGCATGGCCCAACTGATTACAAGTGCAGAGCGTCAAGACACCTAATGTGCAGCACCCGCAGGGACACTCCTTGAAGAAGTAGTGTTTGGTACAAATAATGGTTCTTGCCATGAGTAACCCTCAGAAGTCTGTGGTGGCACAGTGTGGTGGAGATATGCATCTGCTATACCTACTGAATTCAATAAATCCCCATCCTTCTCCCCTTCCCCTCCTGCCCGCCCCCCGGACAGGGATGACACTAGAGAAGCCAGGGTCCCCATCTGAAACTTAGTTTTCTTCAGCCACTTCTTGAGTCTTTTGAGGTCGAAAATGATTGACACTCCCCGTGTGTTTCTGCACAATGAAGAAGATGGAATAGAACCCAGAGAACCTTTCTTCCGAGGAAACACTATCACTCCCATATCCAGAAGGTGAGCTTTTTGTTCCAGATCAGATTACACTTTATGGGGTTGTTGGAACTAGATGAGTAGATGAAGAATGGATGGGATGGAGCCTTTAGCTTCAGGAACTCTTCAAAAGGGTTGTTAAATCCCTAGACATTTGGTTGTCACAGCTACCAGAAGCCCAACATAAGCTCATGGACATACTCTAGGCATCCCCATTGGCAAAGATAGCCCTGCCGATAAATGATGCTACACCTCTACCCCGATATAATGCAACCCGATATAACACGAATTAGGATATAATGTGGTAAAGCAGCGCTCTCTGGGGGGGGGGGTTGTGTGCTCCGGTGGATCAGCGCATCAGTGTATCTGGCTTGGACACGCTGCTCTGAGCGGTGTGTTAAGGGTGCCGGGCTGGGACCGAGGGTTTGGATAAGGGGCAGAGGGTCTCGGGGGGTGGTCAGGGAGCAGTTGGATGGTTTGGAGGTTCTGGGGGTGGGGCGGTCAGGGGACAGGGAACAGGGGCATTGGATAGGGTGTGGGAGTCCTGGGGGTGATTAGGGATGGCGGGGGGTTTCTGGAGGGGGCGATCAGGGGACAAGGAGCAGGGGGGGCTAGATGGGTGGGGTATTGGGAGGGGTAGTTAGGGGTGGGGAGTCTCTGGAGGGGGTAGTCCGGACAAGGATTGGGGGGGTTGGATGGGTTGGCAGTTCTGAGAGGTCAGGGGACGGGAAATAGGTGGGGGTCAGACGGGGGCAGAGCCAGGCTGTTTGGGGAGGCACAGCATACTGCATACATCGTGGGGTTCTAACAAAAATGATTTGCTAACTATTAACGGACATGCTCGAGGCCAAAGCAAGTTTGATATAACGTGGTTTCACATATAACACAGTAAGATTTTTTTGGCTCCCAAAGACAGCGTTATATCAGTGTAGAGGTGTATTATGGAGCCTGTGAAAATCATCTGGCAGACTCCAGCTACTCCTCCACCCTCGTGTAAGAGGTCCGACAAAAAATATTATGGAACAGCAAAAGAAGCTGAATTTTTATTCACATACCCTGTACCAAACTCCTTAGTGGTGGAGGCAATCAAAGAAAGGGAGAAACAACACCAGTCCTGAATGACCCCATATGATAAGTATTGGGGAAAGCTAGACCTTTTTGGGTGGAAAGCCTATTCCTCAGCTACACTTCAGTTCCGCATAGCTAACTATGTGGCCCTGCTGGCTAAAAATACATATAATCTCTTCTCCAAAACTTGAGAATTTATTGAAAATTTGCCAGATGACAATAAAGAACAATATAAGGCGAATATTTCCGAGGAGTGTCTCATTGCCAGGATGGCCCTACAGGCCTCCTTTGACTCTGCAGACATGACAGCATGATCCATTGCCACATCCATGGTCATGGGCCATGCATCCTGGCTCCATTTCTCTGGATTCCTAAGGGTGGTCCAGGCAATGGTTGAGGACTTACCCTTCAAGGGTCAAAAACTATTTGCTAACAAAACTGATGTGTCCTTACACACCTTAAAGGACTCCAGCGAAAACTTAAAACCCCCTGGGCATCTATGTACCTGCAAGCAAAAAGAAACAAGGCTGGTTTTACAACCAGAGGTTCCAGCTACTCCATACTCTCAACCCTAAAGACAGTATGACCAATGGGGTAAACAAAGACAGAACAGATGTCAGCAGAACCAAGATCAGCCTTTGACGTTTCAACCATCCACCTCTAGGCAATCATTTTGAAGGTGTGGTTGAGGGCTCGAGATCTCCACACTCTCTGACTCCAGAATCAGAAACAGTCCCTTGACCCTTCGGAGACCGCCTGTACCCAATTTGGAACACCATCATGACAGACAAATGGTTTTAAGAGAATATCCAGAAGGGCTACTCCATCCCCTTTACTTCTATCCCTTCTATCCACTCCCTTTTCCTCTTCAGGAACCCCCCTCATGAGCCCTTGTGACAACAGGAAATAAACCACCTCATACAATTAGGTGCTGTGGAATCCATACCAGAGCAACACAAGAGGTTTTTATTCACATTACTTTCTAACTCAGAAAAAGACCAGTGGGTAGAGACCCGTCCTGGATTTACGAAAACTCAAATTCGTGAGAACACAACATTTCAAAATGGTGATTCTAACCGCAATAATTCTGGCATTAGAGAAGGGAGATTGGCTCTCGGCCCTCGACCTTCAGGACGAGGCTTATTTTCATATCACCATTCACCCATCACACACAAGATTCCTGAGATTCACCCTAGGGAAACAGCATTTCCAGTACAGAGTACTACCCTTTGCCTTTCCACTGCCCTGAGGGTTTTTCCATAGTTCTTGCTTGCAGACATGGATCGATGATATTTCCATTCTTAGACAACTGCCTTTATAAGGGCACCAACGTAGCAAAAAGTAATAAACACCCCATAGAGCATGATAATCCTGTTCACATACCTAGGGTTGCAAATAAATGTAAAAAAGTCACACTGGTTCCTGTCCAAAAGTTGGAATTCATAGGAACCTACCTCAATTGTTTCACAGCAACAGCAATGTTACCCCAACAACGCTTCATCACTCTAGTTAACCTAATTTCAGCAGTGATGGACAGCCCACAAACAGCCGCCAGAACATGCTTACAACTCTTAGGACACATGCCAGTGACAACGTTTGTTATAAAACATGCCAGACTCCATGTGAAATGTTTGCAGGCCTGGCTTTGAACAGTATATATACCGCACTGATACACTCTCAGCAACAGATGCCCCACAATGCCACGTACAGTGAAAGACTCATTAACTTGGTGGACACAACCAAAGAACATCTGCTCAGGAGTACTTTTCCAATAAAGAACTCCAAGCATGACAATCACGACAGGCACTTCCCTAATAGGTTGGGGGACGCATCTATTCAACAATACGATTCCAGGCCGCTAGTCCCAACCTGCACATAAACTTACTGGAGCTAAGGGCAGTCTGAAATACATGCAATCACTTTCTCACTTTAATCAAGAACAATGCCATCAAGATTGTCACAGACAATGTAGCATGCCCGTTTTATAGAAACCACTAAGGGGGAGCACAATCATACTCCCTATGTATGGAGACAATACGTCTTTGGAATTGGTGCATCACCAACAACAGAGATATCAGCATCTTATCTGCTGGGATGTCAGAATACAACAGCGGATCCACTAAGCAGGGATTTTTCACAAACCCACAAGTGGGAGATGGATCCTGGAATTCTCAAATCCGTATTTAAACTATGGGGATTCCCCACCATAGATCTATTTGCAACAGCTCAGAATGCCAAGTGCCCACAATATTGCTCCTGGGCGAGATTGGGAAACCACTCCCTAGGCGACACTCTCCTCATAAAATGTAAGGTGCCACTGATATATTCATTTCCTCCGACTCCACTCCTAAGCCGAGTCATTCACATGATCAGGCAGGAGAAGTCCAGGGTCATTTTCATTGTACCCACATGACCCAGACAGATGTGGTTCCCATACCTGCATCAGATGGCAGTGAAACCGCCTCAAATCCTTCCCTTAGTACCTCACCTTCTATCACAAGTTGCGGGATGCCTCTGTCACCCCAACCTCGCAGTATTCCACCTAAAGACCTGGTTACTCCATGGCTGACTGGGGTCAAGAAGGCCTGTTCTGAGGAAGTAAAAGATATATTACTGAACAGTTGGAGTCCAAGCAGGAGAGAGATTCGTATCCATACGTAGAAATGATTCTGCACCTGGTGTCAAGACAAACAGATCGTACCACAGTCGTCCCCCCTACCGAGGATCCTCGACTATTATTAAGGCTTAAAAAATCAGGGCTATCCACAAGCTCCATCAGAGTATGCTTGGCTGCTATTACCTCCTTCTATGACAAGGTGGACGGGGTCACTATGTTTGCTCACCTGACAATTAAACACCTCCTAAAAGGCATTGAAAACACTTATTTCACACTAAGAAACCCTACACCCTTGTGGGACCTCAACCTTGTTCTACACGGACTCATGGAAAAACTGTTTGAACCTCTTGTAACTTGCTCTTTGTTGCACTTATCCATGAAGGTGGCTTTCCTCATTGACATCAAGTCCGCAAGATGAGTGGGAGAATTAGGTGCCCTAATGGCACACACACCTTATACAACATTCTTTAAATATAAAGTAATCCTGTGACTGCATCCTAAGTTCATACCGCAGGTCGCCTTCCCATTTCATTTAAATCAACCCATTTACTTAACTGTATTTTTTCCGAAGCCACATGCAGACAGGAGGGAGGCCTCACTCCACACACTGGGTGTTCACACAGCATTAACTTTCTACAGTGAAAGAATACAAACATTTAGAAAATCACCTAGACTATTAGTTTCCATAACGGAATGGTCGATGGGTCAAACCATTTCAAAACAGAGGCTATCTAAATGGATATCTGAAAATATCCATTTGTGCTACCAAAACAACGATCTACAACTTCCACCAGGAATTCGCACACACTTCACCAGAGCACTGACAGCGTTTGTGGCCTGTCACTGACATTTTCAGAGCAGCTGCCTGGGCATCAGTCCGTACTTTCGCTAACCTCTATGCTTTAGAATAACAGTCAACATCAGATGCTCACTTTGAACTTATGGTGTTATCCACCATCAATAGTTCAACTCTGAAGTCCCTCCCCTCCTCTGAGGGGCACTGCTCAACAGTCACCTGAAGTGGAGCACCCACAGGGACACGCCTCAAAGAAGAGAAGATGGTTTCTTACCTTATGCAGAAACAGAAATTCTTCAAGATGCTTGTCCCTGTTTACTCCACTACCCTCTACGTTGAACTTTCAGGCTGATTCTCTGAGGTAGAGAAGGAACAGGAGGACAGTTGGCCGCACACTGCTATGTAGCTGCTTGGTGCAGTGCGAGACGGCTGCAAAGCATGCGCTGCTCAACTGGGCACTGCTACCACAAATCTCCGATTACAAGCACCCGCAGGGACAACCATCTCAAAGAACCTCAATTACTGCACACATTGAGTAACCTTCTCTTTAATTCGGCCTGTCCTCAGTCCCCAGGGTTTCTACAAATATGTTGGTGGTGATGATAGTAAACAGACTCAGGTTGCAAGGAACCTTTTCTTGGATGACAGTTGGATCAGTGCAATGCATAGGATCACATTTCGGACTTCGAGTCTCCTCCAGGTGTATGGCTTCATCATCAGTGCCAAGAAGAGTTCCCTGGTTCTGGCCATGAGACTACTCTAGCTGTGGAGGGCAGAAATAGATGCCTTGGTAGCAAGGATCTAACCAGCGTTAGAAAGGTCAGAGAAAATCCAGGAATTTTTTATCACCGTGCTCCAGAGTCACAGAAGACCTGCCATAGCATAATACCTTCAACTGCTGGTGTCAAGCATAGGCATCACTTCACGGGCACATCAGAGTGCTTCAAGCCTTCTTTTAGAAGGAGTGGAACCATTCCCTGAAATGCATGAAAAGGTCAAATACTGGTTCTGACACAACCAAATTTGGTCAGTCCATGACAATGTCTGCAAAGGCATGCCGAGCTGCCTTCAAGAGCCTTCAGTCTGCACAACTGATGCCAATCTGGCAGTTTGAGGAGCTCGTTTGGGGGCCCAAACAGTTCAGGGCCTCTGGAGCAAGGAGGAAAAGGCTCACAGAATAAAACTCCTGCAGCTGAGTGGTCGGCTTAGCTGTGTGAAGGTTCCAGCCCTGCTCCCCCACAAGGGGGAACCACTTCCTGGTTCAGTCAGACATAACATGACTATGGAAGCCTATTTAAACCAGCAAGAGGAACAAAAAATCTGACAGTACATGTGTGTAGTTGGTGGTCTAAGTGCATAGGTATAAGCTGAGGAAGTAATACAATGAACCTACTGGAAGAAATAGTTCGGCTAAACCAATGAAGGCATAAAGCCCAAAAAACCTTTGCAAAGTAGCTAACCAAAACTAACCCTAGATCATAATATATCACAAGACAGAATGATGCAATGACTAAACTGCTAACAGGTAACCACAAAATGCTAACTTGTATTTTATGCTTGGTGTATCTTAAATTAGGGACATCAGCAGATGTCTAGCCACAAGAATGCCTTGGTAACCAATGACTTGGTTAAAATTGAGGTAAGAGGATGAATAACCTATCGGAGAAGAGCATCCCAACATTAGTAGGGTGAGGAAATACAAATAAAGAAAAGGGGCTGAAACCCCCACTGAATGTGCATTAGGCATATTGGCATCAGTCTAACATATTGTAAGTGCTGTATCCAGGCCTGTATCCCTTAGGAGATGCCAGGGTGACTGCTACTGCTGATGGGGATGATAATGAGATGGCAGATAACTAACATTTCCAGTTGTTCTGCAAGGGATAGTGAGAGTATATGGATGCTCAACTCAGTCTATATCCACATGTGGCTCTTCAGAAGTTAATATGCGGCTCCTTGTATAGGCACCGACTCCGGAGCTGGAGCTACAGGCGCCAACTTTCCAATGTGCCCGGGGGTGTTCACTGCTCAACCCCTGGCTCTGCCACAGGCCCTGCCCCCTCCCCTGAGTCTGCTGTGCCCTTGCTTCCCCCGCCCCTGCCAACCTTCTGCAGGCCACAAAACAGCTGATTGGAAGGGAGGGGGAGGCGCTGATTGGCGGGGCTGCAGGTGGGTGGGAGGTGCTAGGAGTGGTGGGAGGCTGCTGATGTGTTACTGTGGCTCCCTGGCAATGTACATTTGGTAAATTCTGGCTCCTTCTCAGGTTCAGGTTGGCCACCCCAGTCTATATTCTCTACCTCCCTTGCTGGGAGTGTTTGTATCTTTTGCTGAGTGTTAATAAAATGTGAGGGTTCCCATTTACATAGGAATTCTAATAATACTGGGCCTGATCTTTGGAGAAGCAGCACATTCCTATTGGTTTTGGAGTACTGACATTACAAGTGAGGCCTTCATATCTAAATTTCATGTAATTAGTTACTACACTACTGTCCATTCATATTGTAGGTGACCCTTAGTGATGGTTGTCACCATCTGATAAGCTTCACCAGACAGGAGAGGTTACCCTCTCCGTCACATTGTACTGGACTGAACAACTGGAGTAGCGATGTGTAAAAAATCCCTGGCATAACAAGCGGGGTGCAGTGCTCTTCAGGCTAGCGTTGTGTGATACACCAGTAGTTGATGTAGATCTAGTTGTTTCTTGTACATGATGCCTTCCAGGTAACCTATTAAGGCAGCGACCAAGTTATCTAATACTACGTAACTCCCATAAGCAGTTCAAATAATTTCTTTACCAGCCCAGTTTTTCCCTTGCCTTCATACTGTTTGTTGTAGTTAGTTTAACTTCTACTGGTGTTTCATTAAACATGTTAGCAATGGCATGCTCATTGTAAATGGTGTAATGTTTCTCAATAGCCAGGCCCTTAATACCAGGAATTATAGGTTTAGAGTTCCACTGCCTAGTGGTCAAAATAGTTAATGTGGTATATAGCTGTGTACATCGTTATATTTCCACATTACCCCTGTTTAGAATGGATATTCCAGATTTAAATAATCATGACATTTAACAAATTATTCAATCTAGATTTTAGGGTCTCCTATTCTGAAAGATACCAGACGGCAGATATTTCTTTTGCATAACCCTTGAGTCTTGCGCACATTCCTGATACGATGCTAGTATATTAATTAACAAAGTAGTATACAGTAATAAATAATATATGCTTTTGCAAAGTAACCAAATTCAGCCATATTTCAGTGAGAGAGATTTAAAACCACAGGTACCTCAACTCCTTTTGCTTAATAATATATATTTTAAATAACAGACCTGACCCAGCTACTGATTTCTATAATGCCTCTATAGTGGATTGCATACTCAGCTGTCTGTATATGGTAGACTGAAGTGTAGTCGACTGGTCTGTTATTTATAAAGCACTTTATCTTCTCTTCTTCCAACGCTTGTGGTTTCTTCACTGTGTACTGATTTCTGGTGTCTCGGTCTGTCGGATGCACCCTTAAATCACTTAAGATATTTAACATGATAAATTTCTTGTGTGTTACATTTCTCTAGTTTTTAGTAACTCTAATTTATACACAGATTAATTTATCAACAGTGTAATAAGGACCAAATCATTTATAACATGAGCTATACTTTTGTACTGATTTTTCCAATGCTTTAGCACAAATATACCTGTTTTTAGCTGTTTTTGCATAGACAATAATTTGTACTTCCTTAATATGTGCATTACTAGTTTTTCATAATAAATGGTGTTTGACTGCTAAAATAAATGCTCACAATTTTCTGTGATCAAGTATATTGCTGTCCTCCACTGAGCACTCTGTTTTTGCAAAAGAATTAGTACTGTACAAGAATTTTTACACAAACTCTTTTAGGATTACTTTGCTTGTTATACCCAATTAAACTTTTGTTAATATTTGAAAGCACAAACTTTAACCACCACTATTTTTCTTTAACAAAACAAACAAAATAAGTATAAACATTAAAGGAAAATGAAATTTAAATGCAGGTCTATGCAAACACTTTGAGGGTATTGAACTTTCACGACATTTGGTTTTGTTTGGGAGACAAAGGTGGAAGCCTATTGAAATTGCTTGGTTAGCTTTAACATTTTGCAACATAATGAGATATGCTATATATACTTAAATTTTTTGACATTTGCTGTAAGATTCTTATAACTATATTTTAATATTTAGTAAAGGTGCAATTAAGTTTATCCAGTTCCCAAAAAGGAAATTAATGTTTTGTCAATGTTACCTTTGCATTAATTTTGGTTTCCCCCCTAGTTTTTTTTCTTTGAACAAAAAGCCTTTGATTGATAAGAGAACCCTTTTTGTTTGCAACTGTGTTAAGGCAGAAATATACATACATATATTTATAACTGAGGCCTTTTTGAGTTTTGCAAAAAAAAAAAGATGATGGCTTTAACCTGACTCTAATATTAAAAGTGTGG
Source organism: Gopherus flavomarginatus (assembly GCF_025201925.1). NCBI lineage: Eukaryota > Metazoa > Chordata > Testudines > Testudinidae > Gopherus > Gopherus flavomarginatus. The sequence continues at coordinate 156,381,387 of NC_066619.1, forward strand.
TACCACTTATACCAGAAAGAACTTTTTATAATTATGAATGTCAAATTGACTTGTGTTGCAACAAAATAAAAACAAAGAAGTCACATGACCCAGCACACAACAAACTAACAATTAAAGATGAACAGTAAGGCATTTATAGGCTTAAAGGCAATGCATTTTAGAAAATTAAAAGGTAAACACAAAAGGGTTAAACATTTAGTTAAAGAAATTACCTTTTGTTTAAAACTTGTAATAAGAATTGATAAAAATTATTTTCCTACTTTGTCTTAATGTAGTCCCTTCCCATTACTTTATAGACATTTATCTTAGAAAAGCTACTATTTAGAAATAAGGAAAAACTCGTGTTTCAAATATTAGTGGTTAGGATTAGCAGAGCTAGCATTTCTGTTGCTTAGCAACCATATCTTCAAGAAACTTAAGTCTTTTCAGCTGTTGCATGCCTGAAGGGTTAAAATAATTAATTTATTGGATTTATTTAAGTAAAGTTACCACCTTAAGCATCATGATTTGGTTTTTTGTTTCTTTTTTTTCAGTTGCTGTTTCTTTCTGTGATAGGGGTGGCTTCTGTTAATAGCTATAACTTTTAAAAACTAAGGGAGGGCAGAAGTGAGAAGGCAATGTAGGGAGGGAGGCAGAAGCCAAGAGAGATTACTTTAAACTAACCTCACAAAGTTAGTTAAAGGCAGCAGCAGTGAGTTTAGCAAACTGAAAGAGGATATAATATTTGAGAGGTTATATTATTAGCTCTGAGGGAAGTACATTTCCATGGGTTGGAGAGGGGGCTGGGGTTGGGACCTCTGGTTTTTATCCTGGCTCTGAGAGGAGAGTGGGGGTTGTCACCTGCTCCTGCAAAACACAAACTTGTTCCCCCAGTGTCAGTTGCTTTTGCGTGCGTGCCAAACGGATTGCAGGAACGCCCTTCCCTGCTGCAGTTGACCGTTTCTGGGCAACTCCACACGTTAATGCATCCATTCTAGGTGTTAACCAGCTCACTTCATTTTATTTCTATATTCTCTTTCATCAAACAAGTCGCAGCCTCTGTCTCTCAAGGTGCTTTGTTAACCAGACTGTTTCCTCATCCATCTTATCTACCAACCTAGTCAAATCATTTGATGATTCTTTTCCCTCTGCACTTACTTCTCCCTTCATACAGAAACTGCTCTGGGTTTTGGCTTGGGTTTTGCCAGAAGCTGGCTCTCCTCATGCAGTGGTAGTTGTTGTGCAGTGGCCCTTGCCCGTCGACTGCTTGGATGACTGTTGGTCTGGGTCATTCCACATGTCCCCATTCCAACATCTATTCCAATCATCCCAGGTTCCATCTTCAAGCCCTGCCTAAGTATTTGAAGCCTATTGTTGTCCACCAAGATTTATGATAGGGGACAGCACTACTTTTTTGCAGTTTCTCTACAGCTGATTTCAATTTTCTATTCTGTTCCTCTGCTTACTGTAACATATCATTATAGCCCTGCAAATCCACAGATATCAGCTCTATATCTGCAGATTTCCACAGACCATTTTTGCGAATTGGATGCCGGTACAAATTTTGTATCTGCGCAGGACTCTAAATATAGGATCTCAAAGGCAGGGAAGCAGCTGTTTGCAGCTCATAGCCTATGAGGCTGCTTCCTTGCCTTCATAGGGGGGAGACATCCTAGAGCCGGGGGACAGATGCCATATTGCACAATTGGCCACAGGACCTACTTTATGCATTTTCACCCTTTCCAATATTGGGGGAAGGTGGTCCAGAAAATAAGATGAGAATTCATTTAACTCATTGTTGGTCAAGGAGACCTTGGTTCTTGGATCTCATAGAGCTGAAACTGGAATCCCCACTCCAGCTTCCATGAAGACCAGACGTACTCTAGCAAGGTCCTCCGAATAACTCATCTGGCAGCAAGCAAGAGCAGAGGAGGCATGGCCAGAGCATGTGGAGCCAAAATGCTGAACTGCTGCCGTGAAGCTTCAGAGAGAGGAGAGCAGCCCCAGCATCCAGACTTTTGGGAGATGCTGTTAGCAGAATGGAAATTACTGGTGAGAAATTTTCTGTTCCCTCGCTGCCCACCCCCATCTTCTAATTGAGGTGCCAGTTCAACTCACAATAAATAATAGCTCAGATTGCTTTGTGGTAGTACACTCATACAGTCATAACATTGTAGAACATTCAGATCCTTTTACCTTGTTGGAAGTAGTTGACAGCTGGGATTGGAAGTGAAAAGAAATAGTACCTCTTTTTTCAGTGCTTGACATGAACATCAGATTCCCCACCTCCCAAATCAACGCAGTTACTGTTTTATGGCGTGACCAAATCACTTTTGGTCAGTCCCAGAGACATTTAGGAATCAGGGGGGAGGCATGGAAGGAGAAGACAAACTTCCCAGGTTATGTGGGTGCCAAGAATCAAAATTTGGGAGGTTTCCATGAAGTGGAATGATCAGAGCTCTTGTTCAAACAAGGCCGTGTCTACTCTGGAGGAAACTGGACATTAATGCTGTAGTAAGACCATTGAGTTCATCAGGATTTTGGTGTAGCAGCCTGGAAATTCTCTGACAGTTTCATTTAAAAAAATTTTAAATGAAGCATTAGAATGAATAGGTATCCCTGTCATTCATTTTTCTGTGAAGTTTGATTTTACATTATCCTCATATTTTCAGTTTTCAAGATGCCCAACTGCATTGTAGAAACTCAAGGTTTTGGCACTGAAGGAGCAGCATCCACTTTACTTTAATGAGACATGACTCTTGTGTATAATATTGTTAAGCATATATTCAGTAAACCCAAATTTATTTACAGCTTAGATATTCACATAATACACATTTAGTCATGCAGCTTGATAAATTGCACTCCATGAAATTGAAACACACCATGACTTTGAATTTCCTTTTCAGTGGTTGAAAAAGGCTACAATAATTACATAATTAGTTTTAAAAAATGACCTAGCAACCTAAAATAATCAAAATGCAGCCACCAACACAGACAATTGCAGATTGTTTAAATTGTCCATGAAGTTTGTTAGAGCAGGCTTTTTCATTTGCAAGTTTCTAGTCAGGCTTCAGTAGTACTTATTAGTGCACTTTAAACTTGTTTTGCAGACAAGTTTTTAAAAAAATAAATAAGGTCTGGTGTTCACACTGAAAGGCTCAGAGGTTTGGGAGGTAATCCATCAGTATTAAATGCTAACAAGTTATTTTGAAACTAATTTAGTTTAGAACTCAAAGGAACTTGGCATGGTTAGACTCATCAACAATCTACAATTTTACAATAAATACATACTCAAAACATATTAGTACAAAAGTTATAGTGCCCAGAATTCTCAGTCACAAGCATAAGTTAGTGTTCAAAGGTTTTACAATAGAGCTGCATCTACTGTAGTAAGTCACCGTCTTCATTGACAACATAGCCATTGCCAAAGACCTTCTTTGAATTTCAAAGTACTTTCCTTCTACCTCTGTTAACAAACAATTCCATTGTACAAGAATTAAAAAACAGGCTTAGCTACTTGAAGTTAAGAGCAAAATAAAACACAGGGAAAAATCCTCTCTCAAAGAGGAACCTGTTTCTTCGCTTGGCTCCCCTCCCCAACCTTTGATGGGACCCCTATCTAGGAAAGGCTTACAATAGTTTGTGTATGTTACACAGCTTTAGACATTCCAGCATGGGCTATTGGTTATATTTCTTTTTAGCCTGCTGATTGGTGATGTACCTTTTTCTGGCCAAGGTGGTTTTCTTAAAGGTCACATTCAGTAGTTCTCAGAGTGACTACTAAGATGATCAAGAAAAGTTGTAGCCAAACACATAGCTGGCATTTTCAGAGACCATGCATCAGCCACTAGGCTACATGTTTCTATTGATTCTAAGCATGACCCTGGATAGTCATTCCCAAAACAGGGACTTCAACATAATTGTAAAGGAAACAGGTGCCTGTCATGAGGTCATCTCCTTTAGAACATCATCCCATCCACGTTGAAGTAACTACTGCGTTAGAGGATATGATTACAACTGTGCTTCCCTGACAATCGACATACAGGTCAGTCTCATGTTGGATTGTTACTCAGTTGTAATCAGATCTGCCAACATACTGGTGTAGAACAAACTTGAGAGAAACACTGATTATAACATTTATCACATTAGCCAGCAGCATTTAATGCAACTGGTGAAATGAATGTAAACACAAGCAATTACCCTCCAGAAGCTATTTAAGATTTTAATTCCATTTAAAAACAAAGAGTTTCCAGCCAGTTTCACATTGAAATCTATATAATAAAATAAAAATCTTTCAATCCCTGCAACAGACCAAAACAACTGTTCAGGAGTTTAAGGTATCTTGTTGGCATTAAGGAATCCAGACACTTTCTGTATTGACATGTAAAATTATTTTTAAAGTGTTTCAAGGCAAAATAAATTTAAAATAAACTGCAATTTTTAAAACCAGGATTCAGACTGGGAAGACTAATCTAGGGGCAAATACTGAGTCTCCTTTTATTAATCGCTATAGAAAACTTATGGTAACAGACATGTTTAAATAAGACTACACAATGCTAAAAGAACACTGATGCATTTGTTCATATTAATCAGAAGGCTATATTTGCTCTTTAGAGCTGGACAGTTACTTTGGATTATTTATACCAGTCTAATACAGGGCCAATTGATGGTGTAAACTCCAGCAACGTATATTAAGTGTAATACTACTGTCTACTGACCACAACTGGTTAATAAACTTAACCCTACAGTTGCTGGATAGTCCTTGTAATATGTCAAGAGTAAAATTTGCAAAACCACAGGAATCACTTAAGTTCTTGAGAGAAACCTGGAAACTCAATGGCACAAATTAGTGACACTGTCCATTTCAAATGAAGGAATTAATTTTAAAGTTACTGATGATGAAACGGAGCGGAGAGAGAGCATCCATTTTGATCTTTCAAAAAGAAAAAACTTCCTGTAAAAAAAGTAAGAATCCACAGAATTCAGGTTTAAATATAACAGCAATGTCATAGCACAAACACAACAATTAGATAGCAAGTCTAGATGGTACACCACACTGTATGGATTTGAAAAGATCTAAGACGAGGTCCCAAGAAGCAATTTATCATAGGAGCTTCAGAAGCATGCTGTTTAGGGCAAATCTCTTCAGTATACTCTTTAATGAAGTCTGAAAGTGAAGTCCAAATCAAGGAGAGAGTCATTTGCTGTTCACCAAGAGTACACATCGCTGCCTTTCATGTTTTACCAGTCAGAAGAAGGAATGTAATTATTCATATCCTGTTTTCACATGGTCGGATTACATAACCTCTCTATAGGAAGACCTGCACAGTTGTTCTCTGCTTCACTGCAGAATGTACAGTGGTTGAGGTGAATGAGTCATTTTGAAGACCTAAGCAGTTGTCTCAAAAAAACCTCTGTTGGTATGCCATCCCAGCAAGTAGAAACACAGTCCCGCAGGTGAGAGAGAGTAGCTGCCTCAGTGCATGGTTTTGGAAATCAGCATGTGACTAAGGACTAGACATTCATAGTCAGAACTTCTGTTGCAGTAAGAGAATTCTGAAAGATAGTGGGAGACAAGTTTCATCAGACTACAAACATCAACTGTCTACACTTTTGTTTAAAAAAAAATGGACAAACGTTGGGGGAATTAACAAAATGGAGTGAAAAGAAGGGTGTCAGAGAGAGCTCATTCTGCCATCCTCTCTCTCACAGGGTAGCACCTTACTCTGTGCATATCCCCACTGATTTCAGAGTTGCTACTGAAGGAGTAAGATGTTACTCAGCGTGAGTAAGGGTGACAGAATTTGTCTCAATGCAAATTGTTAAATAAAATGACTGTTTCTTCATATAGATAAATTTCATGTTGGATAGACAGCTAGGATTTCTTCATGTAGAGAAATTTCACCTCAGACAGCAAGGACAGAAAAATGCAATGGAAGTATCTTTTCATCTAAAATTTCAATGGCAATATCTAGCATTAGAGTCTGGGGTGAGCAAGTATTCTAGAAAGAGTTCTAGTATAGACAGTGCAGACAAATGCCCTGTCCATTACCAATCTTATTAACTTAAGTGCAATTATAGATAGATTTACAGGTAAGACACTTCAGGCACGTCCCAGAGGACACACGTTTTCTATTTATAGTTTTCACTGGTTAGCTATATTCTTCTAGAACTTTATTTTAAGTGCCTTTGCCAATTTTGTACTTTCCACATTTGAAAACCACTAAGTCTTCCTCTCCTTTGAACGGAGCTGCAATTAACCTGGCTGTCTTTGCTTACTTGCAACATCTATAGTACTACATCATGCCGGATGATATCTGTGCCTTGTGTGATCCCTTAGCTTTTACATCTACCTGTACTGTGACACATTTGCTTTTATTCTTTAGGGGGGAAAGCAGAAAATGTGGATGTGTTATTACAAGTTTTGGAGAAAAATAAGGAAGAAGCAATTTAGTGAAAAAAAATGTAATGTACAGTAAAAATCTAAGCAAACTGCAGTGTAAATATACGTATTATTGCAGAATATTAAATATCAAGAAAATAAAAACAAAATAAATTGAGATATTATAAAACAATTTATCAAAATTATAGCCTGAATTTTCACTAGTAAAAACATGCAGGACTTTTACTATCAGATTGTAAATCAAAGTTTGGCTCTAAGTGGTAGTTAGTGTCCCTGTAACCAAGATGTGATGGACTGATGAGTCTCCTCTGGCTTATCCCAGTTTAAAAACTATGTAACATCCCTGGCTATAATGGAGTTTGGCCCAATTTATACTAGTGTAAACAAGCAGATATTCAGTTGTGGAGTTTGATCGTAGTGTCAGCTTCCCTTACACCTACGTATACAAATGATGTTGAACACCCAGCAGCTCTCCAGTTTTGCCTGGAGCTTCTTATCTGGCACTTCAGCTGTGTCTAGGAGAATACTGCATATAACTCTTCAAGTGATGTATCTCTCATGGATAAAAAGCACTACCCCGTGGTTCTGTTCTGGAGCATTAGCACAAATAAGGAAAGAAGGCAAACTGAACCTTGTGACAGGCTCAAAGCAAGATGATCAATCCCCCACCCACTCTATCTTCATGTCTCCATGCATATAGGACTGCCATACCTTCATTCATAAATGTGTACTGTAGTCAGGACAGGGCTTGCTGTGTCTGTATTGCATGATATACACTGTAGATTGATGCCACCAATACAACATTACTACTGCAAGGATATGCCACACTTGGTGACTAGAGCCGAGGTAGTTTAATTGTCCTTTTGGAAAAAGCAAAAAGATTGTCTATGTTATTATATTCAATATAACTACTGCAGTAACAACTCTAGCCTGGAGGTTGAAGCGCTCATGCATTTGAATAATTTCTCATAAACATGCATGCATTGAAGGGAAAGTACTGTATATCTCTGGGCCAGCTTTAAATGGACAATATATGCAAGTGCATTAAGTGTATGCTCAGATTATGTATTTGCAGGCCCATCTGACCACTTAAGCAAACAAGGGCTTGTCTATACTCCAGTTTTTAGGTACTGGTACAAACCCTTAGTGAAGACACAATGCAAGAGCCAGTTTACACTAATACCCAACATTTACACTTGGAGTTTGTAACAGTGCAGCTATATGGGTGGCTATAAACCCCAGTGCCCGTAAGCAATTGCCATGTGTACAGATACAGAATGCACATGGGCACACTGGGTATTTAAGCATGCATGATACACCTGGGGAAACAAAGGAGCAATCTAATTGGAAAATCTGGACCCGACTGGTGTTTAATACCCAAACCTACTAAAGTAAGTAAAGTGAGCTAACTGAACCCCAAAAACTAGAGAAGAAGCAAAAAAGTGGATGCTCACTAGCTACCGGTCTCCTCCAGGGCCCAATTCAACCCCATGGAAACTAATAAGGTCCTTTCACTAACTTTTAATTAAAAGTTATATTGGATCCTAGTACTCAATACAATACTACAATAGGGAACCTGTCACTGGTACAATTAAAATATTTACCAAAGTTGAATCTCTACATAGGAATTTATTGCAAGTGGTTAACTTTCAATATATCACAATTTTATTTCTATTTATATTACAGTGGTGGTATTCTCTGCAATAAATACCACGTTCCCTTTAATGAAATGATGTGCCATTTGGCCACACCCAAGGTCTTTTCTGTGTGAGTGGATCTACCACCTTTTCCTTTAAATCTCTCTCCTCCTGTGATGCCTATAAAACACTCAATCTTGAGTAGACAGCTGATTTGCTGTGACTGCTGCTCAGTATACTAAATCATAATTGTCTTTACTGTTATTGTGTGCTCCCATCATCTGTTTGTCATAGCCACCCATTTCTTGTTAAAGACTTAAGAGTATGCTCTTTGGGGTAGGGACCTACTTTCCATTATATATGTACAGTATCTAACACAAATGAACTCCAATCTTGATTGGGAATTGTGATGGAGTATATGCCCCCACAGGAAATGATAGCTAACTGGAGACAGACAGCAATTAGTGCACTTGGTTGCACCTGGAAGATGGGCCAGGCCCAAGTGAAGATGAAGCACAGCTGGGTGGTAAGCATAAAGGGAGGAAGCCAAAATGAGAAGGAGGCTGCAGGGAGAGAAGGGAGGGAAAAAAAAACACCTCTGCAGTTGTTCTCTGGCTACTGGAGAGTGGAGGAAACGCCTAGAGGCAGACAGAGTATGCTGGGGGTGCTGTGAGAAAGGACCTGAAGGAAAGGTAAGGTACAAAGTCCAGTGAGGCAGCTGAGCGAGCAGACTATAGCTGCTTGCCATAAGATCTCTGGACTGGAACCCAGAAGAGATGGAGGACCTGGGTTCGCCTACCAGTCCTACAGGAAAGATGGTATGGAAACACCTCGACACAAAAAAGAGAACGATTATTTGGAGCTAAGCCTCCAGGAAGAAAGTCCTCAGACACGTTGTGCTGCACAAGAGCAGGACAATCCTGCAGAGCCCAGGAGGTGTGAGACTGAAGGTAAGCAGACCAGGGACCCAAGGGAGACCACCTCAGGGCCAGAGTGGCTATCGACAGGGGGCGTTAGGCTGGGGGAGAGCCTGCTACACCACGCCCAGCCTCAAGGGAATGCACCAGTGGTGAGGCTACTCTCCAGCTGGGGTTTATATAGATAGCAATAGTTTATTGGACATGAATTTACTATATAAAACAATGGTACAAGTAATTTACCCGGAGATGTCATTTGACATTTTTGCCTTAAAAATCAGAGCAGTCAGCAGACATTAATCCTCTGATTGTCCTAGTCTAGTCCCAACACTCATACTAGCTGGAAAACCCTATAACCCAACAGCTTTTTACACTTACCGAGCACTATTTATCAAAAGATCTCAAAGCACTCCACAGACACAGGTAAGTAATCCCTTTTACAACTGGGGAAAATGATAGCCAGCAGTCAGTGAGAGCTGAGTGTGATCAGTGCTGGGGGGTGCGAAAACAAGCTCTGGAGCTGGGATTTTCCAAGGAGCCAAAGCGAGTTAGCCTCCCAAATCCCATTTCATTTTGTTAGGAGAATAATCATAATAATCATCACCTGCCATAAGTGGATGAACTGTTGACCAAGGGTGTGCAATACCAAGAAATCATATAGTACAGGTAAGGTTCCAAGATCTTTGAGGTTAAATTGAGATTATTGGCATACTGACACTTTTTTTTATGATTTAGTTGTATTTTTTCCAATTTTATACAAGTGTTAATGATTCCTCCCTTAACATGTCTTACTACAAGATTATGATTTAGCTGAATTCCTGCAGGCTCAGAGAAGCTACTAGCATGAGTGCAGCAAATGCACAGAGAGTGCAGTATTCAACACAAATATGGCTGCTTAATGTAGGACATATTCACTCGTTTTTTAATGACAATTCAAAACACACACATTATATTTTCTTTCGATGCCCTTCCAGAATCACCACGTAAGTACAATGCAAAAGATAATCATACCTGGGAAGTATCTTTCTGGAACTTTGGAAATGTAAAATAGAAAAGCTATGGCAGCAATCAAGTACATCACAATTACTCGAGGGGCAAACTCCTGCAAAATAAAATGAAGCTTTAATGCTTAGTAGTAGATCATGAATGCCTACCCCATAACATTTTTATAGCAAGTGCACTGCATATTTTGCAAGGACAAAGCTTTATTCTTATTACTTTATTTACATGAATGTTGAACAGACTTCAAATGTGTAAGTAGTATGAAAACTGGAGACAGACGAGGTTAAAGCTTAGCCCCAGCTTTGTGCTCGAAAACAATTCTCCTCCCCCCACCCCCTAACCTTCTGCTTTCTCTGCAGAAGGTGAAATTCCACAATCAGAGATGCCCTCTTGTTTAATACATTCACACTGTGCCTAAGAACAGATTTCCTTAGGCTGGTCCCCACCACTCTACACTGAAGAATTTCCATCAGTAAGAATGCATTTTAAATGCATTGACTAATGACTAAAAGTTGGATCAATCAACGCCCTGTACGTTCCTTTTGGAGGTAGTGCAGTAAAAGGTAGTGCAGGGAGAAAACATTACTAGATCAGCTTGGAATCTTTAACCATGTGAAGCATAACTTACCACACATGATCTCATGAGGCTACTAAACACCAGATGGGAAAAAGGGATGAAACGGTTCAGTGGAAAGCAACCTATATATTAGTTCCTTTTCTTTGAAGTCCCTATTACCACAGTGTCTTGCTGCCAAAAGCAAAGCTTTCTATTTTTAGATGTACAGGAACAAGATCAGTAACACAGACTTATGCAGAGAAATACTTTGAATACCCAGACAATAACACTTAGACAAAAAAAATTTTTTTTTACTTGTACTAATTATAGGCCTAGTCTAAAGTCCATTAAGGTGCCAGCATAAAACCTGCACAGATTAGCATCATGGTAGGTTCTCATCTGTGTCTAGTTCATTATATAACTACTACAACTCCTGTTTTACCATAAGACAGATATATATTTCCTTCTTTCATCCTGCCATACTCCTTGCTTTTCAGGGTTGGGTAACCTTTACAACAGATTACTTTACTAGCCAGTTTATAACTTCTAACATTAGTAACTTTATTCATATTTTATGATCTGTGGGTCATTTGAAAGGCAAAGTTATGTGCGTGCGTATGTATGTATATATATTTAAGGCTCATTTCTGGATTTGCCACAAACTCCAAGTAAGGGACTCTGCCCCAGGAGAGGATCAGAGTCAGAATCTGGCCGCTACTTCCCCCATTTTATTTCAGGGGGGTGAAGGCAATAGAGAATCTGCACCAGTGCTACCTGACCCAGACTACTACTTTCCATTATGCTGACTTGACTGCACACTGCACCCATCTGGAGGCAGGCAGTAAAGTGACCCCACGCAGGTTGTTGTGTCCCAGAAGTGTATATCTAGGGTCACAGTTGTTCCCTATATTTTTTTTCTTCTCACAAGGCAGGTTTAATTAGTATGTTGTAAGCCAGATTTAATTGATGCAGCTTGTTTTTAGTTCACATCCTGAGTTTAATATTCTGAAGCTCTGCATTAGGAAAATCCAGTTCAAAGGTATTCATTTTTTAACCATGCTTCTATTCCAAAAACAGGGAGACAACTAGAAAATCAGAGGAATCGTGTCTGCTTCTGAGCTTACCTGCACAATAGCGGCACCAACTCCTCCATTGAGCCAAACCCAGTGGATAGTAGGAATGACTCCATATCCAGAGACGGAGCAAAAGATGACAGAACGCAGTCTGTGCCACTGTTGAGTGAGGTAGCTGGGATGAATCTGAGCAAAGAATACTGCAAGGATCATAGCAAGCACAGTGATCAAGTATACCTGACGCCAGTACTGCAGAAAAGGAAAAAAGAAAATAATTATTTTTTCTTCTTTGGGTAGGTGTGAAGATAATTAACACCTTTGGCAGAAAATGTACAAAGTGAAATAGAAATCAAGTGTAGAGAAGGCTAACCATTGTTTTGTCTATACACTTTTCACCATATACAAAATTGCATATGCTACTGTGTTCCCTAAAATGAGTTAAGTTTGCTCCTGTACTAGTTTGACAGGTTGGAATTGGTTCTACTGCCGGATTCAGATACTTTACAAGTATTCTTTATTACCAATGGATAAGTCAACATAAGGTTTTGGTGGGAAACTACCTTCCCCTTCCCTACACACACACACGGATGGTGAGGAGAAGGCAGGTTTGTGGACCATCCTAATCACTATTTCTGGAAGGTTGCTTGGGATGCAGTAATTTTCCCTATACTCTTGCCTGTGTAAAACTTGTACCTGTTTATATAACTAGAAGCCCAGCAACCACTCTTCTCCTAACTTCTTAACTATCCCCCTTTCTTTTCTCTTGTCTGATACCATCTCCTGTTCTCCCCACCCTTAAGTTCTTCTAGATCCTGGCCTGTTCCAAACCACTGGGTCTTTTCAACAAAATGATTTCTGGCGTAACTTGATAAGCTGCAAAAAAACCAGTGCCTTCGGGGGGCAGCTACACTCCAGGATGCCTTCCAAAACCCAAATTTATTTCCAGTAAGCAGCAGCAATTTGTGGCAGGTAGGAAACCACCCTTGTTTTTGACAAATGCAAGCCAACTAACAAGTTCAAATAACATGGATCAGCTAGCAGGCCAGTAATGTTGAATTATTTTAGATCGTGTGCTTGTGTCTGAGCCAATTTGCTGTGTTCAACAATTCTGGAAGCCATAAAATCCAGGTTTTAAGGACCTTCTATAACAGTGATCAAAATCCAAATCACTTTTCATGGGAAAGGTACACTAATATTTGACAGGACTCCAGTTCCCATTGCTACTCAATTAATTCTGCACTCCTTGCATGTTGTGCAACCAACTTCTTGCTTGGGGTGTGAGAAACCATCTGGGTAAGGCCATACAGGTCAGCTATGAAGTGTTCACTTTATTGCATAAAAAGTACATTAAAACTTACATTATTACAGTAAAACGCATAAAACACTCCTGATACATAGCAGCCCAAGATCCCAATGGAAATTCCTGCATAATCTAATGCCATCCATCGACGGCTAGTCTTCTCTGAGCGATGGCAGCAGAAGAGATGATATCCTACCGAGCAAAGCATACAGACCTGTACAAATGTTCAAACAAATGCATGTTAATTTCTTCAAAGCCTAGTTCATGGCTACATGAAATCAAAGCAAAAAAAGCATCCAGCTCCACCTACGAAGCTGTCAAGCATAGAATTAATCACCTGATGCTGTTATATATTTCACACTGCTACTGGGTGTCGTGAAATTTATGCTTCCTACCAATGATGAAATAGCTGACCAAACCAAGCTACTCAGAGAAGGGTCAACAGAAGTTAAGGGAAAAATCCTGTCCAGCCTTGGTGGGCACAAAAGGCCTGATTGGCAAAGCAACCAATGATATTTTGCTGAAGAGGGGGAACAGGGACATATGGATGTCAATAGGGTGAGTCTGCAAAGGGGAGCGGGTGGCTCTGCAGGAGCTCCTTGTGATTCAGTGCAGAGAGGTAATTTGGGTGTGCACCTAGTGGTTCCACTGGCCAAACCACCACATGGAGGGAAAGAAGTAGGGAGTATCTGGAATATCCAGTTCTAATGGCACAAAGAGAGAGGATTCTATCACTCCAGACTTATTCAGTGTGCAGTCCACTTATGCTGGGACCAATATTTGTCCCTTCCTTATTTATTCTTTTTAAAAGATTTTTTTCTGAGGGGGAGAGAGAGAGTGACTACTTTCAAAGTGGTCAACAACAACCATGGTTTGAAAAATTTACCAGTCACCTACTACACAGAGAGATGTCTACAAGGAGGGAGTCACTAACTGGGCAAATGGACAGAACCCTTCCTAGTCCCCCAGTTCAAACCACAGGTGATGGGAAGAGCAAGAAAGTGCTGGTCTTTCTCTCCACTCCTGGCCCATTGGGGAGCCCATATTTCATAAGGACTTTGCAAGTAAGTGACTGATACATTTGAAGCTGCTGGGAAGGAAAGGGTGGGAGTATCTCTCTCTGAGACACCTCAGTCCACACACCTTTCCTTTGGGCTGGTGAGGAAAAATATTTCTTCTGTCCTTAGGAGGATGGAGTTTGTGCCTTTCACTGCTGCTGATCTCACTACTAGGATGGTATTTGCCAGACTAGATCTGCATATATCATCAATAGTCTGTGTGGCCCTTATGTGAAACCTGCAGCATGAAACACTGAGAACTAAGTAGTTAAGGATCAGGGATCCATGGAAAAATCTCAGTGCAATAATTATCCAAAATTTTCATTTGCCAAAACACTTTGTAATGGAAACAGTAAAAGGGACAAAATTCCTGTATACTTCACTGTTACTACAGCAACTTGACAGGTGCTCCCTCTTCCTCACATACTATTAGCTATGCATCAGTGCAAAGAGTTCATATTAAATTCTCCAAACTTGAACACCCTGTCAAAAGGCCAGAGGCTCAAACAGACTCTAACTTATGTCTTCTGCTCATAGCACTGTGCCCAAGCATTGCAGGGATTCCAAGAGTATGTAATGTTTCATATTACACATGCTTCAAAGCAGGATGTATACATTTAAAGTCGATATGACAGTCCTGAGTTTCAACCTTGAGTTATCAGCACACACGCAAAAATTAATCCAAATCTATACTTTTTTCACTCTAACATGACCACTTTGAATAAAATTATAGGTTAATCTCTGTGGCACACTGAATTCAGACATCCAGTTTATACACACCAGCCTCCAACAACATGTTTGACTCAATTCAGCAATTTTTTTTAATTACCAAAGTCCTCACATTTTAATCCTAAATAGACCTCCACACAAAAGAATAATGGATAGGTGGTATTTGAATTTTAACCAAGAGGCTCCTTAGGAACCAAAACGTACAAGTTACGATTACAGTATTTTTGGCAGCATATGCTGTATGCAGGTCATGGTGCAATTTGATGTATCTACTAAGAATCAGTTTTCTGCACTATGGATAGTTATTTGTTAGTTAAAAATCAAAAACAGGTTGAAGTCTGAAAGCTGTTATCTCCTTGAGGAGTGCAGATTGTTGTGCTGACAAATTCTTCCCTCCCTCAAGGAATCTTCTATATTCCTTATGCTCCTCTTTTTTAAAAGCTATCGAAGGACCAAACAATGGGATCCAAGCAAGGCCCATCGACACAGCTTATATATAATTGGGCAGGGCAACTATTGAGAAACATGGACTATAAAGCACTGGAATGCTATATTAACAGTACCCTCTGGACTGGGAAGCAATGAACTAGTAAATATTTTATTGGCCATTAGCCAATAACAGTCACAAAACAATCCGAACAAGTGAAATGTAATTACTTAGGAGCCTGGATCCAACAGGAATTGAGGACACTCAATACTTGTCAGGAGATGTTCAGTGACAGGGTTCCCTCCACCCCTTATTACTGCTTTAATCTGCCAGTGTGTTAGCTGCCCTGCATGTAGACCAAGGCTGAAAGATCTTCCGGTGTATTTGTAAATGCCACTGAACTATAGCTGTAGCAAAGTACTTACCTTGCCAACTATGGTGCTAAATTTTCCCTCTAGCTGTGTTCAAACATCTATGCTTCATACTACATCTGGCTATTTAGGTGAAAAATAATTGGACAACTCTACTTCTTAGTCAAATAACATTTTAAATCTAGACTTTTCCCTAGCCTGGTTGAAATCAAGTTCTGGTCTGCCACACTCTATAGCCAAGTACTACCACTAAACTTCTGTGTGGATATATTTTGAAGTATAAGTGATAAACCTTTAGCAGTTTTAAGATGGGCTTTTTAGAGACTAATTTTCTACCCCAAATCCAGATGTACTGACAGTTCAGCTGTTCTTCCAAAACCATAACTACATATTTTAAATTTCCCTTTCTCCTGACAGATTTCTTTGCTACTTCGGTCAAGTCTATCAAGGTAGAACTAAATTATGATCCTGAAAATGATGAAAAATGACTGACAAATATTTTAAAAAACTGCAGTACGTGTTTTACAACTAGTTCATGAAAGGACTTACTTGAAAGCAGAAGAGGCAAATAGAACAGATAACAAAGTCTTCTCTAGAGGCACTCGCTGAAGGTAATACAGAAGTCATGTCATATATGCCCAGAGTGAAGAAAATGAAAAAGCCCAGTAAGTGACTCCAGATGTTTACTGTCTCATTGGATAAAATGAACAGACTAAAAGAAAAAAAAGGACAATAGCAGATATTCAGAAAGTGGTGTGTGGAACTAAAAATCATCATTTCAGCAAACATTCAAAGGTTTAGCAAAAGCCCAAATCTTACTTTTAACATCCCAATCAATGTATGTTACCTTTTTAAACACAGCCTAGAAGGGAGATAAGCCCTGTAGCCATCTGTAATATACGGATTGTCCTTAAGGAACACAGGAATCTGCTCATAGGTATACAAGCGGATTCCCCGAGGTACCAGAACAGGCCAGTACTGGTAGCTTCCTAGCTCGATGTAATGGGCACTCTTCAAAAGCTTCTGATGCATGGTGGTAGTTTCACAGTCAACAGCTAAGGCAAGACTGAACACAATATCTAATTATGCTCCAGGCATCTGATCTCTGCTACAATATGCCTGAAAAACACAACAAAATTTCCTGGATCACTTATTACAGCTTATATCACAGGTAGAAACAAGTTCAGTCATGACAAAATTTGGCAGCTCCAGCGATGCCTTTCTGTAGTCAGGAACTGTCCCTTTTCCAGGCAGTTCCCCTCCCTGTAGTAAGGGCCAGGCACAATTTTCTCACCAACTCCATTTACAAAATGAGTGGGAAGAGGGCACAGACTCACACCTCTAACTACGCTGTCTG
This sequence comes from Gopherus flavomarginatus, assembly GCF_025201925.1. NCBI lineage: Eukaryota > Metazoa > Chordata > Testudines > Testudinidae > Gopherus > Gopherus flavomarginatus. Next base: position 156,398,196 of record NC_066619.1, read on the forward strand.
CTAAGTGCTCTGTAGCTGGCAAGAGTCTGTCTGTCCACAGGGGAGGCGCAAGGGAGCAATAACCCTCCAGCTGACAAGGGAGCACATCCCAGCCAAGCGCTGGCCACGAGTCAGCCCTAGGCTACTCCCTCAGACCGGACACAGAGAGCTGGCTCCCCGGGCGGCCCTGGCCCAGGTGTAAGTGCGGCGCAGGGGCGAGGTGACTGACATTAGGATCCCCCTTCACGCCCGCTCTCACCTAGCCGGTGCGCGGCCCTGTTCCACCCCGCTGGGCCCCACCCCGGAAACGGCTGCACGGCCGCTGGGGCGCCCCGAGCGGGGCGGGGGGGGGGGCGGCGCTGCCCCCCGGCCCATTTCACTTTATTTACACAGACACTGAGAGGTTTGGGTCCCCCCTCTGCCTCCCCCTCCTCAGCCCGGGGAGCCGGGGGGGCTGCAGGGTCCCCGCTCCAGCCTAGCGGAGCCCGAGGGGCAGGGAGAACCGCCGCCGCCGCTCACCCGCCGGGGCCGGGCCGCCCCGCACATCCCGGAGAGGGGGGCGGCTCCCCCGTGCGCGGGTCCCTCGCTGACAGGGAGGAACCAGCCGCTTCCTCGCCGGCCGGCCCTGGCCCTGGCTCCGGCCCCGCTGCCAGTAGCGCCACCAGCCCCGCGCGCGGATGTCGCACTCACTGCGCGCCGCCCCGCCCCGACGGCCTGCACGTCGGGTGCCTAACCGCCCCTAGGGAGGGGAGCGGGGGGTCGCAAGCTTGTGACGTCTCCAGCCCAACCGACGCATGTGCGCGCGGGCGCAGCCGGGGGTTGAAGGCGGCGGTTCGGGCTGCGCGCGGTGGGGGTCAATGCAGCAGTTCCTTCCCTCCGCCAGCAGGGGGCGCTGTGTGGGCGGGGAGAGGCCGACCCCGCCTGACCTCGAGAAGCGCCCAGCGTCCCTCTCAGCCACCCTGCTCCCGGCAGCGGTGCCAACCGCCACTGGGAATTAAGCACCCGCCTGCAATCAGGCTAATCCCGTTTCAGACCAGGCCAGGCCAGTCCCCAGGAACCCCAGCACCCTCGGTGACAAGTCCCCCGGCCTGCAGGCTGGGCCTGGGGTGGGCCCGCTGTGCACCCCGCGCCTCCCCCGCCCCCTGCCCCTGCTGGCCGGGAGCCCAGCCAAAAAAAAAAAAAAAAAAGGGCAACAAGCCAAAAACAAGCCCAATTTCTGCATTTTCCCCGTGGGTTTGGCGTGTCTGCTCCAGGGGCCGCTGCTGCACGGGGTGGCTGGGACAACAGGGTGCCAGCTGTGGGGTGGGTTCTGGGGCAGGCCCGTGCAGCTGGCTGAGAACATGGGGGGAGCCTGGGGCCAATGTTTTCCTGCTGTCTCTTGCCTCCTGTGCACCGTTGTGTCAAGGATCCAGCCAGAGGCGCGGCGGAAAGGGAAGCAGGGAGTCTGCCTGCTCTGTGGGTGGGTGTCCGGGGGGGGGTGGGGTGGGGAGAGCACCTATAGGCAACCCCTGCACTTACGATAGATGAGTGAAAAATCCAGCCAGGATGCAGGGAAGTAATTGTGAGTTGATATATTTAGTACTGTACATAACTGTAGCTGTCTTCAAAACGCGCTGCTGACCTTTGGATGTTTTCATTTGGGTAAGACGTTCCGCTCATGTCAGCAGCACCACTGTGGGCTTCAAACCTGCCATTATGAAGGTTTTTCTGGATCTGGCGCTATATTTAAGATTTGATACTTAGTTCCTTAGGACAATATTGAATTCTCTGATTCAGTTAATATTTGTGTAAGATAAAGAAACTCACAGGATCTTTGCCTAGGAAGCGAGTCTTCTCCCCTTCCCCAAATTCTGTAAGGGGCATAGGCTGTAGGCTTTTGGGTTGTGCTCTCTGGCATTATAGCTTTCATAACGTCATGTTTCTTTTAGGAAACTTACTATTATCTGGTGGTTTGGCAGCTTTGTTCTGTCTGGTGTTGACAGTCATTTTTTGTGGTGTATTAGAGTGGTTAATTTTACTTTCTTGTGTTTACAAACTTCTTGTGTAAAGTTCAAACAGTGTTATAGATTTGATTCTCTGCGTAGACTGTCAGTCCTTCATCAGCTGAAACTGAACCAATCACAACATGTCTTCCAATCTTCTCTGGCTCTGGCTACCCTTTGCCATGCTTGTCCATATCTCCTTGTTAGGAAATCACCCCCCCTCTTTGGAGGCCGACCGCATGGCCGTTTCTGTTCTTGCAGATACCACTGGGGTATAGGTGATTCTCTAGCACATTTAAAAAACAAATATTAATTAAAAAAAACAAACCAAGATTACCTGACTCCTCCATTAAAACTACAGCAATCCTTTCTCTTACCAGGCATGTTGCGTCATTTGTTATGACTTAGTCAATACCCTGCCAAAGAATGTATTCTATGTTCATTTGGTAAAATATCACTAGCAGCACATAATCCAACATTGATTTCTCTTGCATGATTAGTGTTTATAGGTTCTTAGGCATTTAGGACCCTTTCCTACTCCCATTGTTATGAATGGGAATTTTGTCATTGATTTCAGTTGACTAGGATTGGGCTCTAATAGGGAATAGTGTTCCAGCCCTCACAGTGACTTCTTGTCTCTTCCTTTGCCTCCTTTCACTCGTCGGCACCATTCCCTGTGCAGTTGCATTCAGCTCGCACTTTTCCGTTGACTACCTTAGTTCAGTGGGAAGAAGCCCCAGGCAAATATATATTCATGCTCCTTTAGGGAAAGCTTAGCAGGTTTGGCAGCGACAAAATGTGCATCAGTTGGGGAATTACAGTCAAAGCTTTGCTGTCCATTTCACTTCTTCAGTAAGTTTCCCTCTTTCCATTCCTCCAGCAGGAATCGGTGTCATGGGGTGGCCATGGAAAAGTGGTGAAGTGATGGTTGTGCTACAAGAGAAAAGGGGACAGTGAGCAAAGAATGTTTGTTGTGCATGTAGTGGAGGAGGAAGAAGCCAATGAAGGCAGAGGTTTGCAGGCAGAACGAAAGGAGTGTGCATCTAGATGGAGAGACCTATTGGTAACACTGTGGAGAGATCATAGTGCCAATATTCAGATACAGGCCTTAGTCCTTCAAATGTGGGTAACTTCACTTACATCAGTAGTTCCACTGAAGTCAACTAATTTGAGGGATCAGCCTCTTTCTGTTCACCCTGTCTCAATTTTTATTAGTAACAATATACTCTCTTGATCAGTAATACATGCTTTAAACACTTTATGCAAGAATAACAATGGCATATAGTGAATTTTTATGATGAATAAGGTAAATTAATTAAAATTGTCACAATATATTTCAAAGAAATTTGTTAGACCAGAGCCGTTCTTGGTGAGTGAAATTCACCTATGTGCAACGGACCAGTACAAGGCCAATGCACTACTGAAGATCTCAAGATTGAATTTATGTAGTGCATAGTCCTCATGTGAATCCTCTGCACAGGGGTGACTCTTCCAATACATAAAAATAGGAATATTTTCACTTTTCAGATATATGAAATTAGAAGTAGTTGCATTTTTTTGTCAAAATGGGGTAAGTTTCTTTAAGTTGCCATTGAAAAAATGCTTATTTTAAAAGATACAGTAGTCATTCCCTTCAGTCTATACAGAACATTTACTGTAGACATCAGCCTGTGGTGTTATTTAGTTGAGACAATATTTAATTTAGCAGAGAAAAAGGTTTACCCACGCTCTTGCAGACACTCAAGTGCTGTAGCAGTTTTACAAACATGAACAGTGAGACTTCAATACAGACCAAGTTGCAGTGGACACCAAACTGCCAGTCTTTCCAAACTATGGGCCTGGTGCAGTGAGCTGAGTGCCTTCAGCTCTCACTGAAGTCAATGAGAGTTGATGATGTAAAGTACTTAATAGGGGTGTCACTCGGCACATTGCAGAAAAAAGCCCTTCATACTTGCACTGCCTGTATTAGTTTATTACAGTGAATATTGAAAATGTTCTGCTGTGTTAGTATTTCCTTTGCTCCAGTATACCCTGTATTAAATGAACAATGACCAAGGCAAAAATCTTGCAATAAATAGAAATCTAAAGGATCCTGGGTCAGATTGTGAGTTGCTGTAAATCAGCATAGCTCCACCGATTTCAAAAGACCTATACAGCCTTAACTCTTCTGAGGATCTGCTCCCGTAAACATAACTTTAAAATTAAGGTAATGGACAATAATTCTTCCCCATAACATGCGTTGCTGTTTTCTTACAGTCTCCTTTTGATCTTTCTGAGCAAATATGTGAAAAATACTTCACCAAAATGTCTTTGCAAGTTTTAAAGATTTTCCCATGGCAGAGAAATTTGTGCTGTGAAATAAAAGACTCAGAATTCTGGCTACTTGAAATCTAATGACAGCAAGGAGCCAGATGCTGTAGCCTTATAAATTACAAAGGTATTATATAGCCAGCTGTACTCTATAACCCCCAAATGTTATACTCTTCCATGTTATATCATTTGGTTCCACTAGTTAATCAGCTCCAGCCACACAACAACTCTCATATGTTCCCAGTAATCAATCATGCACTAATTTTTTTATGTGAATGTTCTGAAACTGCCTCGTATTCATCCTGCTTCTAGTTCTTCATGTCACCATAAACAACAGTTGTTTCACCAGTTTGTGATTTTTAGCTACCAACTGTTCTGGATCCATATTTTCTTTAGTGTGTCTTAGGACCCTAATAAGCAATACACTCATAAGACTTGGCCATAGGGGCCCCAATTCAACAAAAACTTTAAGCACCTGAATAATCTCATCTTTATGAGCAAGGCACTTAAGCATTAATTTAAGTTCCAGTAAAGTCAATTAGCTATATTACATCTTAGTGGCACTTAAAATTAAGCATGTGCCTAAGTGTTTGCTGCTCCTTTTCTCTGCTTCTTTCCACTTTCCACTTCGCCCTGCCCGCTGGCCACTAATAGATCCCTACCTCACCAGCTTTTGCTCAGCTGGGAGCACAAATGTTTTAGAAAAAGTCAAGGCCAGTAACCTGATGATGTGAGTTCAGAAAAAAGCGGTCACCCTATAGATACTCCTGTATATTATTCCAGTATTATTCATCTTTTGCCACTTTTCACTCACTCTACATAGTAAGGTTATGGAGCCCTTTTGTTTAATCCTGTAAATGTGCTTTATCTTCCAAAAAACATGTTTTCCTGCTTTGGTCTGCATCTGAGTTGTCCGTTTCCTATACTTTGTTCTTGATTTTAGGTTCAGTCTGCTGGTTTTCTCACATTTAATGCTGTGCAGCATGTATATCCCTTTGGAAACAGGAATTACGAGGTCAGTTTCAAAGATTTTTAGAAGAAGATGCACACGGACTCCAGTCCTGAAAGTGGATTTACACAGGCAGATTCCTGCAGATCTGACTGTTGGGCCAAGAGCGTTATAGTACTAACCAGTCACATTTAGGATGGAAAATAAATCTCTTCGTTAGCCATTGTGTCCACTTGGTACCCAGGGAGTAGCCAGGTGATGAAATTACTTGTGGAAGTAGGTTGCTGTCCAGAGCTAAGCCACTTGGGGTTCAGTTTACACTCAGCCCAGCATGTTGTACACAAATTGGTACGACACAAGATGTTTTGCACAAAGATACTGTAATTTACCAGACACAAAGAATTACGAAGTCGTAAAGGACATGGCTCATTTCATCATACGATGATGAGAAGGAACATAACTCTGAGCCTTGTTAGGCACTTCAAGTCTTCATCTGAAGCATGGGCCACTTTTGTTTTCTTTTTTTGGTCCACGTTGGCTTTGCCAAGAAGAGGAACTGGGCAAGCAAAAGATGTATAAAAATGTGTTGTTCCACACCTTGCTCCCTGAAGCCAAACCATCTGGTCAAGGGGACTGTATCACCTGGTCAGGGAGAGTGCCCTCTACTGGGTAACAAATAGGCATGTAGCTGACAAGCGCCCTATTAACTCAATCTTTTAAATTTCTGGTTAGGAAGACTGCTGCAAAATCTGGAAAGAGAAGGAGAATACAACCATCATGTCACCTTTAGTTAGTCACTCGAATGAACTCTTATCTCAAAACAGTCATTGCAACTGTGAGCTGGAGAGTCCACCTTCATGTCAGTTCCAACTGATAGGAGAAAGATGACTTGTATACATGTGCTGTTATCCAAGTGACAACTTAGCTATGTTAAGCTAAATGCTTCTCAGAAAGTACATACCCCTGAATGTCTAAAATGTGTAATGTGTACTTGCATTTCACTAACAAATTTAGTCTTAGTTGTCTAGAAACAACACTGAAGTAGTAATTCAGTTGAGAGTGCCGAGGCTGAAGAAACTCATTACACTAACTTAGAACATTGGCCAAACCGGATAGTCTCTATGTAAAAGAATAAATGGACATAAATCAGACATCAAGAATTATAACATTCAAAAACCAGTCGGAGAACACTTCAATCTCCCTGGTCACTCGATTACAGACCTAAAAGTCGCAATATTACAACAAAAAAACTTCAAAAACAGATTCCAACGAGAGACTGCTGAGTTGGAATTAATTTGCAAAATGGACACCATTAAATTAGGCTTGAATAAAGACGGGGAGTGGATGGGTCATTACACAAAGTAAAACTATTTCCCCATGTTTATTCCTCCCCTCCTCACATCTTCTTGTCAACTGCTGCAAATGGACCATTTTGATTACCACTACAAAAAGTTGTTTTTCTCTCCTGCTGGTAATAGCTCACCTTAACTGATCACTCTCTTTAGAGTGTGTATGGTAACACCCATTGTTTCATGTTCTCTGTGTAAATATATATCTTCCTACTGTATTTTCCACTGCATACATCCGATGAAGTGGGCTGTAGCCCACAAAAGCTTATGCTCAAATAAATTTGTTAGACTGTAAGGTGCCACAAGTACTCCTGTTCTTTCAACTTAGAACTATGTAAGTTACCAAAAGAAGCTCTCAGTGTTTCAAAGAAAGCAGCCTAAAATTCACACAGATTTTGTGGTCAAGAGAATTAGCAGCTTCTTAGACAAGAAAAGGAAGAAGCTTTGCATTGGCTTGTGAGCTAAAGATTTTACCACTATTTAAATCTTTGGTCAAAGTGGCATAACAGTCACTGATGAAATTCCAGAGAAATTAGAATACCTTCAAAATAATTACCTGCATATTTTGTTTTGGGTTTAATGTGTGATTGCCTTGAGTTCATCAGTGACAAAGCTTTGCTGTGAGTATCACCTGAGCAAGATAACTTTGAAATGAGTTGACATTCCTTGATAATTAAGTTAACTTGTCTGAATTCTTCTGTAGAATAGTTTGGTTAAATTCCCACGGACAGTCCCATAATTCCATAAGCGGATAAGATTGATTTGAGGTAAGGGATTTAAGGAACTATAGCTCCATTTCGATACCAAAATCACTTCCCTGGACTATTATAGAACTAGGGGAGTTTGGCTTTGTAACAAAATTGTGATAAGACCTTGAATTAATAGAACTGATTTATTGTCTCTTCAGTTATAATTTCCCATGTTCAGTTTTTGTATTGTAAACATCATCCAACAATTTTTATTTTGTTTTCTGTAATTTTTATCTGCTTTGTGCTATTTTGGCTAATAATACTCATACATTTATAATAATTCTTTAGGCCTAAGGAACAGATCTATAGAACACTGAGGAACTTAGTAGAGGTCTCTGGTTCATTTAAATAATTTAATCAATGTATGTTTTATAACTTGTCTTTTGCACCCATTTTCTGTAGAAAAATGGATAAAGCAGTGAAGAAAGAGGAAACATTTCATTAAAATGTTCAGGAAAATTTTTGAATAAACAAAAAAAATTCATTCCCTTTTGAAATCTGTGGAATGAAAATAATTGAAATTTTCACAGTTCTTCCCTGACTTTTAATCTAAATATTAAAAACATTATAATATTTTTCATTTTATTTCTTTACATTGCATCCTATCACAGCACAGTGGGGGAATGAGTTTATATCTGCATTCTGATTTTCTGGCCAGAGAAGTTGTGAAACAGGAAGTTTATTACAAGAGATAATAACTGAAGTCCAAGATTATTGTTTAATATCAGCTACCTGTGTAGAAAACTCGAGTATGAAGCGTGTATAACCACTCCTTCTAAAATGTTCCTGCAGATGTCACTCTGTCACTGTAGAATCAGGCTTAACATTTTCTTTAACTGTCAGAGTTGAGTTTTATTCACAAGTTCTGTTGGGAACTGGTTCAATGGGTTTGCAATTAATGATACAAGATATATCAGTGAGCCCAATCCCGAATCTGATCTCAGTCACTCCATTCCCTGCAGATTTACACTGGTATAACTAATGTCAGGATCTGATCCAGCATGTTTAAAAAGAAAAAGTTCCGTATAAATTCTAGATACTCAATAGTCTTGAGTTGGTGCTTTATCGTGTTCCCCTTGAACTCAATGGCAAAACTTTTGTTAATTTTAATGGGTAGAGCATGAGGTTTTTAGACAGTAAATTATGAATGTGCGAGGCAAGGGCTGTTGGATTGTTTTTACCCATTGATGGAATCTTCTTAGCATTAGTGGAGACTTCCGCTTTGCTTCAAGGTTCACACAAGAGTCCTTCAGTGCACAGGAGTGGAATCTGTAGTTAAGGGATCGGCATCCTTTGGCACGTGGCTTGCCGAGAAGCAGCGGCCAGCACATCCCTTGGCCCGCGCTGCTTCCCGCAGCCCCCGTTGGCCTGGGACGGTGAACCCCGGCCAGTGGGACCCATGATCTGCCGAACCTGCAGACGCGGTAGGTAAACAAACTGGCCCGGCCCACCAGGGGGTTTATCCTGGCAAGCTGCGTGCCAAAGGTTGCCAATCCCTGCTGTAGTTGATCCTTGTTTGCGAATATAAAAATGGTTATTTGTTTGAAAATGTCAGGGATCTTTTGTTTTCTGGGTCCAAATGCTTACAGGAAAGAGCTGTCTTTCTGTCACGTTGTGTCAAAAATTCCTACTTCTGTTTGCCTGTATATAAATGCATACAACTCTTTTCAGGGAATTAATGCACATTTATGTACAGGGCTCATGTATGTGTGTATTGAATAGATGCTTGTATATAGAATGTAAGTGTTATACATGTGTATACGTTGTGATACATATGTATTCTATCTGTGTGTGTAACGTGGGTGGAAAGAAGACGTGCAAGTGTATGTGATTGTGCAAAAATACAAGCAGTGCAACCTTGACTATCTGAAACAAAGTTATCTGAAACAGGCTTAGATCCTCTGATACCCACTTTCTTGATTAGCCAGAATATAATGTAGTGTTATATATGATGCAGAGTCTTGCAAGAGGGGAGAGGCTTAAGGGTAGAAAAATAATAGGAATCCTTGGGAACATCATATGTTGACCCACCACTTGCAAATTCTGGTAACTTTGAAACCATGTATCCTATCTCTGTTTAATGTGTGATTTTTAACACAATCTTTTATTAAGAAGGACTTTTAAGACCTTTACATGGTGGGCATCACTTGCTTCCTCTGACATGTCTTTCTTTGACACACTGAATCTCTTGGTTTCTGGCTTTCAGTTCAAGCTTCTGAATCTCAGCATCTGTCAGTGGTGCGATAAATTCTCTATGGAGATAAGAGGACAGCTGCTAATAGCAAGAGTAAGGATGGAATTTTGGCTCTTTCCTGTTGTGTGAGAGATTACAGTCAGTAAAAAAGCACTACACACATGAGAAAAAGGCACCTTTTCTGCACGGTTTACTATTTTCCTCCAACCTAGCAGCATCTTTTCCATCCACGCTAGGCTGACAGATGTGCACATAGCAGAATCCAATACTAAAAGGACTGGAATTTATTGACAAGGGTGGACTAGGAATGTGCTGTATGCAAAAATAAAGGAGTTGCATTATTCATGTTAAACATACGTTTTGAGAAAAGGACATCTGCTTAATAATAAAAAAGAATCACATTTTGGAACCAAACAGTGGGCCTGCTCCCACTCCTACCAAAAATCCCTGTGAATTAAATGGGAATAGAATCAGAACTATTTTGCCTAAATGTTTTCTGTGGTGTCTTGAATTCTGGTAGGGTGTTTTTTCATGTTTAAAAACCTTTTGTATATAAAAACAACAGCTGGACATCATAACACTATAGGGAGCATTTCTAGATAAAATGTTTTGACTGTAAAGACTTAATTTCTTCAGTTTAATGGCTTTAGTTTAGTTATTTACAGTGAAGACGAAACTGTAGGGCCTGGGGGATAACTCAGAACTTGGCTTTGTTTGATAGAATAATTTTGCTGCTGCGTATGCTCAAATTTTTCCATTCCCTAATGTGCAAACCTGATTATTCTTGCAAAAAAAACCCCCAAATCTCTGTTCACTAGGTCCAAAGTTTAATAGCAAAGTGCCGTAGAGAGGACCTGTGCTACTAAGACATCATAACTGTGTAAAACAACTTTGTTAAAAAAACACCCCTCCTATACATGACAAGTCAGGCTGGGATTTTCAGTGGAGCCTCAGGAAAATGAGGGCAGGATTTTCAAAGGTATTTATAAATGCAGATAGGTGCCTAGTGAGGTTTCCTTAGCACCCAAGCAGGTTAGGCACCTAACCTCATTCACTGCTTTTGAAAAGTCCTACTAGGTGCCTCTGCATCTTTAGGTATCCCAATATTTTTGTGAATCTAGCTCTGGGTGCCTAATTCTTATTGACATTCAAGAGGAGTCATGTGCCTAACTCCTTTAAGCTGAAAATTCCACCCTATGTTTCATGTGCAGCATAGGCCCCTAATTCTGGCCTGCAAGATTCTGATTTAAGCTCTGATTAACTGGCATTTGTATTCATTTAACGCTGGCTTCTTCAAGCTTGACCTGTTTAATATCTGATATGTCCTTTATCAGAGGAGTGCATCCTGCACTTGAAGGGAAACGACCTGGATCATCCAACGGGTCTTGTTGCTTTAATTCCATTTGCTGTGCGTCTTTAGATGTGGAATACACTGACATGACTCCCCCAGGAGCAAGCAATGATGTACTGGAGACAGTAGCCAAGAGGGAAAGCTCTGCAGTAGTTTGCAATAGTGAACTGAAACAGGTGTCACTTTAATGCAGCATGTCTAGCAGTTTTCAAGTGATGGAGGAAGGTTAATAGTACAGAGAGAGAAAAGTATCCCTTTTCCACACCTAAAGTGCCTATTTAATGGAGTCTTTTGCATCTTGCAGTTCTGGAATTCCTAGATTTGAGAACCTCACGAATGCTAAGTGATGTTGAATGATAGCTAATAATATATCCTGCAATTATTTACTGCCTCTTATTCCAAAGGATTATAGAGCATGGAGTGCTCATCCATACTTTAGCAGTTCATCTGAGATTCTAGACATGGGCCGGAACCCAAATGCCTCTGGATCCAACAACTCCAGACTGAAGATTCAAATCCAGATGTGGATCTAGTTTTGAACTTTGTGACTGGTCCTTATAAAATGCTGAGCCAAAATGTAACCCCTCCCTTGACCTCTGAGGAAATCCTGATCCAGAACTTAACTTTATATATGGTCCCATGTTTAAGTCACCCTTATGCTTAGGCCACAGGAAAAGTGTTTGCACTGCTGATGAATTACTATATATTATTTATTTGTGATTTACCCTGGAATTGTTTATTAATTTGTGAACACTTCTGATTTACTCTAAGATTTTTGTGTGAGGTAGTAGTGATCGAGGCTTATGTTAAATTGTATTAGAAGTTCAAGATCAAAGGAACTATAGAGAGATGTATGTGTGCAGAAATTTTTCATTTTGGTGACTGTGCATTTTAAATGAAGTTGGTCATTTGGACCAATTAATGCATTTTATCTTGTGTACTCAAAACTTGTGATCTATTGGGGGTGGGCATATGTAGAAGATGTTTTGCTTATTAATTTATCATTAATGTATTCTTTAAGTGCCCATAATATGCTTGAGTGATTTAAAAACTCAAAATACAGGCTGGCGCTGCCTTGAAGAATTTGCAGATTAAGTAAGATATATGGTATAGTGCAAACAGAATGCACTGGGAAGCCCAGAGGAAGGAATCACTATTATTATTATTTATTGACTTCCTTCTTACTGACATTCCTGAAGCAATACTACCAAAAATTCAGGTGCGTCTTTTCCATTTCTAACATCTTTGATCTCATACACAAGTGGTACAAATGAATTACTGCAGCTTAGAGCTAAGAGTAAACTCCATAGAGCTGTGCTGCCATTTATTCTGGGTGGGTAACTGGAGCGAGGAGTAGCTATTGTGGAATGATGGAAAGAGAGCAGAAATTCAACTCCTTGCTGTCCGCTCTGCAGCCGTAAGCCAGAGAGCAATTAGGTTTGAGTATATGGGCATCTCTGGCAAGCCAAACTCTTTCCCTGGGTCAGCTGCACAAGGAGCTGAAGAGGCACAGACGCTTTCTCCTGAACAGAGCTGGAATTCTGAAGGGCAGCTGAATTTGCTAACGTTCTGTGTTTTGATACAGAATGTGAGAAATGTTGATGAGGCATGAGGCAGAACAGCTTGCTTTGTTGCTGCTGTATTGACTCTGCCGTGCTGACTGTAGTTTAAAAAAATGTTTTTGTACATAAGCTGAGTAAATATATAGAACTTGGAAGACAAATAGGGAACAGCTATGCGCAGTAGCGTGGTCTTCCTTCCGTAGGGTAGCTTTCCTGCCCAGAATTGCACTTTAATTTTAAATAATTTTAAAATAATTATGGAAGGATGACATTTTGGGAATATTTGTCCTGTGTTAACATGGCTAATTTTATCCAAGTTTTGCCATGTGGCTGTACACTGGGATTACAGTGGGGTCAGATTTATTTTGTTGAACATTAACACTGAGGTCCTTAATGCTGAAGTATTACCTAGTGGTTTTTTTTGAGGAAAACAGTACGGGAAATTATTCAGTAGCTAGGCTAGATCAGGCTTTTGCAGCCAGAGGCTCACTTGAGAGGCTATGTTGTAGTGGTTCCACAGGAGATATTCTAGTGGACACAGGTAGAGTTACTTCTGGGAAACTCATTTGCATCCTCTCTGTCACCATATTAACAGGTTCAGTATGTGTGTTCTCCATTATGTGCTTGATCAGCATGATTCTAAATTGTGGAGGTGCAGGGGGACAAAGCCATGGCTCCATCAACGCCTTATTCCATTTTGGGTGGCTAATGCTGATAAACTGCTAGCAGGCAGCAATGCCTGCATTGCCATATTAGAATATATCTGGCCTTCTGCTCCCTCTAGTCCAATGTGCTCTCAGTTTCTCTCGACGGCTTTTAACATTTCCCTGCCTCCTCATGGTTTCCAGTCCAGTTTCCTAACTTACCATTGAAAGCAATGGAAGATAGTGGCCACCTTGACTAAGAGCATCCTCACTTTCATAGGCAAAGACTACAGCAAAATGGTGACCATCTTGATTTAGGGCAGCCTGTGGCATCAGTCCCATGCAAAGTAATGGGAGATGGTGGCCATTTGGTGCAAAAGAATATGAGATGCTTAAAACATAATCAAAACCATATACTGGAAGCACTCAATGCATGTCCCAGGACTCAGTTTGACAGGGGCTCCCTGCACAGCTGAATCATGGGAGGTGCTGAAGCAGGGCTGTGGTCACTAATGATTACAAACCATCATCATCTGATGGCTGTTGAGTATCCTAGTGAAAGGAGCCTCAGTTCATTTCCCACTAAGGAAGTGTCTTCACAAAAATCGCCACCAGAGTAGACACCGCTGGTGGCAGTCTCAATAGAAAAGACTAAGGAATGAACTGGCCTAGAGACTGAACTACCTCTCTCATCCTTAGAGGTGGCCCCCTCCAGCTCAAGGGCTGAGAGATATTGGTGGGACAGCATGGGCACTGCTCCTTCTGGTGCTGCACTTGCTTTGTGGCTTAATAGAGGATATCAGGTTCCAGGGCTGTCATTCTAGTAAGTGTGATTTGAATTAAATTCATACAAACACAAGTTAAAGTTGGAAATACAACATTCCACCTAAGTCTCAACAACTTCTTTGTCTTTTAATGCCACACCATACTCTGGCCCAAGCACCTGAAAAACAAATCAAACCTAATTACATTGTACACCAACCTAACAAACTTGGAAAGTCATTTTTATAAAAAGCTGTCCTAAGCCATTTTGCCAGGTATTTTTTAAAACTCAGCCACCTGTTCAAACACAATATTTTCCCTTAAAAAAAAAAGGCAAGGTAGAAAAGACAATTCAGATACAGAGTTTAGCACTTGGTGGCGTGATTTTCAGATATGCTGATACCTGCAGCTCCTACCCACTTCTGTGGGTTTTGTGGGTGCTCAGCACTTCAGAAAATTTGGCCATTAGTGAGATGGCAAAGGCCACAGAGCAAGTCATTGTCTGATATGGTATCAGAACACAGCAGTCCCTTTGCTATTAGCCCAGCCATAGTTCGCTAGACTGCGTTGCCCCTCACACTGTTGATATGCCCCCTTTAGTCTTCACAGGCCACGCTGGCTGTTCAGCAGATGAGTCAGTTCAACAGAAGGCTGATCACTGTGGAAGGGAGCTTGTGTTGACTGTGGGAGCAAACATAGCAACCCAGACAGCACCACTGCTCACAAGTGTGAGCTGATCTGAGGTTTCCTACAAACCAGAGGGACTTGTGGCCATGAGTTTCATGAATCTCAAAGGCCATCCTGGGACACTGTCAGGGGGACTGTGAATAACCTGTGTACTGTAGAAATGTCCTTTAGTGACAGATTTTCAGGAGTCATCATGTTAAAGCTTGGAAGGGGTCACCAGATAAACTAGTCTGACCTCCTGTATATCACAGGCCACCAACACCACCCAGCCACCTCCACACCAAACCCAATAACTAGAATTAGACCAAAGTATCACAGCCCTTGAAAAACTGAACTAGTGTGCGCAACGGTCAAAGAATAGCAGGGAATGAGGTGCACCAGTGCCTGAGGCCCCGGCAATAGGCAGGACATTGATTTAGTGAGGTATCCCAGACAAGCCCAGCAAGTGATCTATACCTCAGCTTCCTGCAATAACTAGTTCACAATCTCGGAGATCACTTCACAATGAAAAGAGCTAGGAACTTGCGTTGAAAGACAAAATAAAATTGAGATTTTCCTTGACATTTCTAGTTCCCCAAAATGAAAGGGCAGGAGTTGGGGTGGGTGGGAAGAGAAAGTGGACTTCAGCCTGGACAGATCTTTAAATAGCAGCACTGTATCTTGAGTTCTTTCCCATGATGTGGTATTGTTTCATGTATGTTGCTTCCACTTGACTATGATTTGGTGCTGCTTTCAACAAGAGGCCTCTGAGTAGTCAGCAGCAACATCTTTAAATGGGAGCAGGCAATTTCTACAGATGCTGGGCCATAACAGGAAAGATGACTTCAACTGTGCACCCCTTATTAAAAAAGGATGTGATTGTTTTCTAAAGCAATAGTCCTAAACACTATAGCTTAAAACAAGGTTACCACAGCAGGGCCAGATGGTGAACACCCCTGCATTGATGAACAGTTATTCATATGACTCCAGTGGGCCTATACATGTGTGTGATTGCTCACCAATGTGAGTAAGAGGGGCACAAAATGTCCCACAGTGGTTCGAAGCATTACTGTTATATATTTACGTTTAATAAGAGATGTCAAAGAGAGATGCACAGATACCACACGGTGGGCATGGGATAGATGGATGGGTTGTGATTTTGATTTGTGTGTGGCCATGCAATTCTACCTCTGATATTCCTCGAGCTCTGTGCACCATATCCTGTAAGTGGATGCAAAATACCTATGGAATGAATAAAAGAATTATTTATCGTTGTGTTTCCTCTGCACCACATCTAGAAAAAGCCATGGCTGCATTATTATTTCATATCACTTCTGACATGAGGAGATCAAGCAATTATCACCTTTTTGAATGTCAACCTTTGACAGTGGCAGAGAGACCAACTGTGGCTACTGCACATGAACAGAAGTTTATAGGCATGTTGTGGGAGGGGTACTGGTGATTTACTTTCTGGTTTTGGAATGTATTTATTTCTGTTTTGATAGACTAGTAAATTATTAGGATGTAGACTTGTCACACATCCTTGCCAGGCTTACAGCTATCATCCCAAGTGGAATGCCTAAAAAGAGGGCTGGCATCGCATCACATGGAATTTCCAATGATGCATCATATATTTTTAATAGAGAGAATGTTTTAATAAACATCCCCCTTCCTAAAACACTGAGTTTTAAAATAGGCTTTGCCTTGAGCCATGTAGCTACCCAGCTGTGAATTTTATAAGGCAACAATCTCCACATCGTTAGATGTTATGACTGATATTCTAGCTACTGAAATAATAACTATTTACACACAGAAAAAGTTTCAAATTACAGTTAACTGAAGTACCTTTGTATGGTGGGGGGAAAAAACGGTGAAGTTCCATATTTTCCATCTCTCAGTGCATTTCAGATCAAATGTGCTTAGCTTACACATGAAAAGATACTTTGTGTACCTACCAGCTCTGCGCACACAGTCTGGGGACTTGAAAGTCAAGCTGGACTTTTTTGTGTGACTTTTGCATTCCTAGTTAAAGACCCTACAATCCAAACTCAGCTGAAACTTTGTAGTGATGTGGCAGAATAGAATCTAGCTCACGCTTCTGTAGCTGCATTGGCTATATGGTTCTTGATATTTTTTTTTTGGTCAGAAAAGTAAGCTGATATGATTCAAAGACTGAGTTTAGGGGGCTATATTTAAAGGGGAAGAATAGTCCAATGGTTAGGGCACTAATGTAGTGTCTGGGAGGCCTGTGTTCAAATCCCTGCTCCTGTGTGACTGTGTGTGGGTAAATCAGTTAGGCCCAGGTCCTCCAATTAGGTTAAGTGCCTAATTTCCACTGAAATCAATAGAAGTTAGGAACCTGAATACCATAGTGTCTAGGATCTGGGCTAGGTTTGCCAGACATCTGGTTTTCAACCGGAATGCCCAGTCAAAAAGGGACCCTGGTGGCTCTGATCAGCACCTCTCAAAGTCTGTTTGGCAGCACAGCGGGGCTAAGGCAGGCTCCCTGGCTTTACACGGCTTCTAGGAGCAGCCAGCATGCCTAGCTCCTAGGTGCAGGGGCAACCATGGGGGCTACCACATGCTGCCCCCAACCCAAGCATCAGTTCAGCAGCTCCCGTTGGAGTGATCCATGGAAGAACCCACAAGAGGGGCTGAGCTTATGGCAGTGAAAGAGTCAGTGAGGTTTCCTTGAACTATCCCCTGTGATTGGAGGGGTGGCATATTTTGGATGCCAGGCCCTCCCCAACCTCAAATCTGGGGGCAGAATGATTCAGGAATGGTTGCTGCTCTGCTAACTGCCTCCTCCTGGCGACATGACTCCTGTCCTTGGCTGCACCAAGGGTGCCCAGAGAGAGTTCATACATATCTGAGTTGTACCATTTTCCATCTAGTTTCCGATGCCGAAATCCCCAGGCTTTGTAGGGGAATGGCACGGTGGAGAGTAGCTTCCCCCACTCCCTTCCATTCCCCGTACTCCGTGGAACTCCAGTTGCACAGAGATCCGTAAGAGGAGGGGCTGGGACAAGGCATCTGGAAAAGGGAAGATGTGTGTTCCTCATCATGGATTTATAGACATTCATTCACCACTTGTTTTAGCCCCTTGTTTTTCTCTGAGCCTTCAGATGCAGCTCTTCCTCTTCAGCATGAGGATGATGGTGATTATACCTAGAAGTGTACTGTCTAAATGAGGCAAACAAGCGGGTGGGGGTACAGGACCAGGGAGACGGGGGAACAAAATAAATTCACCCCTGGTCAGCACAAGACATAAACCCTCTTGGCTTAAATCGGTCTTTGGTGTTGCATAGACCTTGTTCTGCCCTTTGCAAAGGGGTGAGTTTCACCTCACACCGACCTGCCTTGCCTTATGCTGCCGTCTGCAGTGCAACAGCAAAAGAAGGTTTAGAGTAAGTCAACAGTAGTTCACTGTTTTTTATCTCTTTCCATGTCATTTCAGTTTTCCTTAGTTTAATAAAGCTAGTTTTCAGACAAGGATTCTCAGCTCTTTGTGTGTGACTGCCTATCTCAAATCTAATGCATACTGATCTCTAAGGACCCTGATCTCGTGTATATGCTCAGGTCTTGCTAATTCATTGGGAGCTGAGAGCACTCACTTTGCAGGTTGGGACCTAGCATTGATTGGTATAAAAACAGATCAAATATGTTATCTACTGCTATCTGAGCAATGCTTCTTACAACAGGCATGGTTCACTCAATCCAGTATTATCCGTGCACTCAAAGCTGTTGTTCCTAGGGTGATGTCTCTAAGTAGCAGTTAGCTGGCAAGGAAATGTTTCCTCTTCAAAGAAAACATGAGTCAACTAGGTTGCTGCTTGTTTTTGCTTTGATGGCTGCATCTGTTAGACAGTGATTTCCAGCTCATTCCTCTTATGGCTGTCACCCATCATAAACTCTATTCCCAGGAGCTCTGGGAATCTTGTGCTGTACTTTAGAATGATGTGTCTTTGATGAGTGAGGAGTGTATTTCTCTAGAGTTCTGCTCCTGCCAGTCTTCCCTTCTGAATTGTCCAGGCAGAACTATGTAATCTGGGCTTGTCTTCATATCATGGTATAATGCAGTCTGTGCTAGACCAATGCAGCACAATCCTGCATTGGCGAGCCCACTTTCCATCCTGCCATGTGAACTAGTGGGCTACCAATGAGGGTACCACAAAAGGAAACAGACAAGAAGAGGCTTTCCTGTATTTCTCATTTCCCATAGTATGTTAGTGCAGCTGGGTGCATAAATTATTTGGGGTAGCAATCTGAGGGCAAGTGGACTGACATGGATTGGTGGGTATTCATGAGAGATCTTCTCTTTCTCCCCAGCACATAAAACAGGTATAGGCGAATTAGCTTCTTCCCTGGAGAAGGAAGAAAGTCTGCTGGTGCCTTCGTTCCCTTTCTTTTTATCTCATGTCAGTACCTGATTTCACGCCAGAGCCAGTTGCGTACACTTCCTAGTGCACTGTTTTGATACCGAAAAGGGAACACTGCATTCCATAGCACAATATTTGCACAGCATGCACATGGATTCAGTTAAGTCTTGAAAGTCTTTGTGGGTTATGACATTCCCCTAAATGTGCTGAGCTTTCTTTAACCTTTCATAAAACATTGTGATCTTTATGGACTGTATCATATTGTGCATTAATGTGCTTTATTGTCCACAGAATAAGCTTTTCTTAAGGATAATTGGAAAGCTGGAAATGGCTGCTATCGGCTGATTTTTTTTTAAATACATTATTTCTGAAATGGGCCTGGTGTAATAATGACCCTATCTGTTCAAGATTTAAGATTTGTCTTGGCAGAGAAAATTGATCCATTTCACCTTTGTCTAATGGAAATTTTTATCTGGGATTATCTGTTTATGTAAATGAATGTTCCTCTGAAAAGAGAACTTGAGGGTGCTGTAAATCTCAGTGACACTTCAGTTTCATGGGGGGAAAATTGGAAAGGATTCTAGTATTTATCTGCCTGAAATTGGTTATAAAAACAAAATTATCTTCATGTACCTGCTGCATCTGATATTTCCTGGATTTCATTACATTATTTTGAATAATGCGGTGTTACAATAAGAACAGGGTTCTCTGTTAGTAGCTCAGAAGTTGTTGGGGTTGTGTTTTCTAGAGAAAGCAGCCAGTTTGGGACAGCAAGCTTCTGTGTCCTAATAGGTACCAGTTAGCACTGTCACATTATTGATCTAGCTCCATGTAGGGCATTGCAAACACACCACATTCCCTTTTCATATATAAAGTATGAATCTAATTATAAGGAAAAATGTCTTTGGCTAATCAGCATTTGTCTATAGTGGATGGATCAGTACTGTAAATTTAGCATTTAAGCCAATAGGTTTTATATCATTCTAATGATCAGATGGTTTAAAAAACAAAACAAAAACCAAGCAGATTTTATTGCTAATTTGCCTCTTGAGAACCAATCGTATTTAACATATAATGGGCCAAATCCTCAGCTACTGTAAATCAGTGTAGCTCCATTTATGTCAATAATTATAAATATCTTTGCCTGTTTACCCTAGCTGAGGATCTGGGACATTAACCTAGCTACTGTAAATATTCTTTATTTTTAATGTTCTTGGTGGACTGAATGAAAATAGAAACAAGAATTGATTTTAAAATAGTCAATAAAACAAACAAAAAGTAAGGATGTGTTCTGAGCCACTTTTAAAATTAAGACAAAAGGCGCAGTACTTTCACGTAAAACAATGGTAACCAATAAATGTTTATTACTCTGCTAGCCTTGGTATAACCTAGGTTTATGTGACAAAGTTCTGCTGTAGATGCTTTGGTGCTGAAAGAGATCAGGCAGGCACTCAGAAGCAGTAGGACATCAGCACATTTTTTAACATGCACAGCTCTCACTGCCATTACTGGCAATGATACTGTGCAGCTTTGCTGTAACAGAGAAGCAACAAAGCCTACATCTTTGAAGGATGAAGGAAATACAGTGTCCTGTGATATGCACTCAGAGGTACAAAACTTCACCCCGGATTGTCAAATCTGAGCACCCAAAATTAGCCTACTAAATCCATATTCAGGCACTTAAATAAGTGACCTAATCCTTAAAAATTATTGGAAGCTGCTGGTTGCTCAGAACTTTTGAAAATCAGATCACTTATCTAGGTGCCTAGATAAGAAGCCAGGAGCCTACTTTAGACACCCAGCATGAAATCTTGCTCCATTGAAATCAAAGGGAGTTTTGTCATTGATTTCAATATGACTAGGATTTCACCTCTGTTTTTAAAAATCTTGAGCATAAGCTGTGCTATAATTAGGTACAACACAGGTCTTCCAGCAATTCAACTAGTATAGCAGTGGCTATTAAAAAAAGTCCGCATTTATCAATGACTTTCGCCCTGCAGTATCTAAGAGACTGAAAATCATACAGTGCGATAACCTTTGCCCTTAAACAGGCAATATTTACCAAGCCGTGTAACAGTATTTCCCTCCTGCACATTACTCTTCAGGAAATAAAAAGGTAATAAAAATCCCTCAGCACATTTGAGATGTTATTTTTTTGTCATTGAAAGAGTAAAAAATAGTTTTAATGGTCTGAAAATAGTATGCAAGAAGTTTGAAGCAAAATTATAAAGATGACACAATTGGCTGTTCTATCGTAGTGTTTGATCTTAATGTTCTTCATGTATGCGGCTTTCTCCTCCACATTTCAGGGAATAGAAATTGCCAGCGCATTAAATCTTAAACCAAGGATAAGCAGCAGGTTGCAAAACTCAGTGAATCACAACAATCAGATACACCCTATTCAAAATAGAAGTGCGGAGTTTAAAATACAAGGGCCTACATTTTCAAAAATGACTAGTAATTTTGAGTGCCTCATTTTGGGGGTCCACCTGGAAAAGCCTTGAAGGGGCGTGCTTTTCAGAGAATGGATAGTCAATTGTTCCTAAAAATTAGGTCTCATCAAAATATCTCAAGTTGGGTCACAAAATTTTGAAAATTTAGGCCAAGCCATGGAGAAAGGAAAAAATAGAGCAGGGCAATAGCAGTATCTTATTTTTCTATGTAGTAGCAACTTGCATTCCAAAGTGTATTAAAATGTAAACAAACTTCCATGAAAATTAGACACAGAGAGAGTTTCATCTTCCACTGAAATTTAACCACCTCTGGAGGAAAACAGGAAACCGTTTATCAGTACACAGCACTGCTCTATAACTGGTTAGGACTAGATGTGAAAAATACTGTACCTAAATGAATCTGCAAATGAAGTTATATAAGTGGAATGTTATTACTTGCTGAGGTGGAATGTGGCCAGGTAACCTGAATTAATATCCCTACTCTGATGAGAAGTGCCATGAGATCCTCACTGACTAGACATGCGCAGCACTGCAATTTTCAGTTCTATCTGGGAATTCCTTTTGGGCTTCCTAATTTATCTGCTGTTTTCTATTTTGGGGCCAGATTCACCACTGCATTAGGCCACTTTTACAGAGGTATAACTCTATTAATTTCAGCAGAGCTGCACCAGCATAAAACTGGAGTAAACTGGTGCTGAGTCAGCCTCCCCCACCACACAGACACAGACACACACACACACTGTTTGTCTCACTGCTTGTAGACATCACAGAAGTTGTGAATAGGGATTTGAATGCAGAGAGGGTGGAAGTTTAGCAAACCAGAGCAGAGAATGCATAAAAACATATGGGTATGCTGCAGCTCAAATAAAAGTGAAGCTTGGTTCTCTGGTGACACTTTTAGATCTTCAGGATGCTGCCAAATGTGTTCAGCATTGGGTAAAGCCCTGTTGTGCCCCAAGAAGCAGACAGTACAGTGTTGTTGTGGGTAAGTCGGATACATAGCACGGAACAAAGGGAACATTTTATTGGCTACAGGGTTTTATACATAAACAACAGAATTAAAAATGAAGATGATACAGTTCAATCTTCAGCAATTTTTTTTTCTTCCCAGACCTACTGTACATCAGGGTTTAAAAGCTGCAGTTCACTTGTGATGCATGTGTGAGGTTGAACAATGGAAGTACATTTTGCCAGCGTAGAATAACCATGGTATTGTAAATTCAGCATGTGGCTGTGCCTTTTTCAATAGATTTCAATGCGTACCTGGCTTATGTAGCTGTACACTGTAAAACTGCATCTCTGTCTCTCCTGTCTGCACCCTCAAAGAGCTATTATACAGTGAAGAAAAGAAAAAAAAAAGTGGACCATCTGTAGATGCAGATGGGGATTTGTGGATGGTGAACAAGTTGCAGTCACTGAGAAAGCAGAGATGCCCAAAATATGTCATCCAAATTGACCAGTCAGGACGATGAGGGGAACATTACCCTGTTTAGATACTTATTCTTACAAGCCCACCCCGGCAACTGTGTAGCTCCTGGAGTCAGTCAAACACTCAATCATGCCTTCTTTCCTGCTGCTGCTTAGCAGCCTGAGATCAGAGGCTGTTTTACCAAGCTGTCAGCATATCTGAGACATAGAATCACAGAACAGGAAGGGACCTCGAGAGGTCATCTAGTCTAGTCTCGTTCACTCATGGGAGGGCTAATTATCTAGAGCACTCCTGACAGGTGTTTGTCCAACCTGCTCTTAAAAATCCCCAATGATGGAGATTCCACAACCTCTCTAGGCAATTTACTCCAGTGTTTAACCACCCTGCCAATTAGGAAGTTTTTCCTAATGTCCAACCTAAACCTCTCTTCCTGCAATTTAAGCCCATTGCTTCTTGTCCTATCCTCAGAGTTTAAGAAAAACAATTTTTCTTCCTCATCCTTGTAACAACCTTTTACATACTTGAAAACTATCATCATGTCCCCTCACAGTCTTCTCTTTTCCAGACGAGACAAACCCAATTTTTTCAATCTTCCCTCGTAGGTGATGTTTTCTAGACCCATGTTTTTTGGACTCTCTCCAATTTCTCCACATCCTTCCTGAAATGTGCCCAGAACTGGACACAATACTCCAGGTAAGGCCTAATCAGAGCGGAGTAAGGTGGAATAATTACTTCTCATGTCTTGCTTACAACATTCCTGCTAATACATCCCAGAATGATGTTCGCTTTTTTTTTGCAACAGCGTTACACTGCTGACTTATATTTAGCTTGTGGTCCACTATGACCCCCAGATCCCTTTCCACAGTGCTCCTTCCTAGGCAATTATTTCCCATTTTGTATGTGTGCATCTCAAAGGCCAGCTTGTTTTGGAGACCAGGCGTATTGGAACCATTTTTTTTTAAGAAGAGGAAATATAGGATATTTGTATGCAATATTTGGATACTGTAAAGTGTAATAAAAGCACTAAGCATTGATATTATTATTGTACTACGTAAGTTTTGTTTGTACTAAGGGTTTTGTTTGGCAACGTTACAACTAGAGCTGTACAGGAACCAGATTTTCCACTTCATGGGAAATTCCACAATTTTGAGATTTTTTTTTTTGCATTATAACATGAAACAAAACAAAAAAAATTCCCACCAAATGAAATTCTAAAAAAATTAATTTGAGATTGATCAAAATGCTTCATTGCAACTTTGACTTCTTTATTTATTATAAAATAAAAGAATTGAAATGAAAACTAATTTTGAAATGGAAAATTGAAATGTTCCATTCTGAAAAGCTTGAAATGGAACGTTTTGACCCATTGGAACACTCTTCCATTTTTGTTTTTGTTTCCATAACAAAATTTTGTCAAAATTGACACATTTCTGCAAAATTTTTTGATTTCTTTGAAGTGACATTTTCTGTTGGAAAACTGTCAACAAGCTCTAGTGAAAACGACAGGAAGGTATAATAAGCCTATAAATATTTGAAAAGCATAAATATGAAGCCGGATGAAGAATGATTTACTGTGATAAATTTGTGTTGAATGGAGGAGGGGACTTATGCTTCTATGACCCTTCAAGGCTTTTGAAATTCTCCCTCAGTATCAGGAAAAGCTTGCTGTCAGCAATAGGCTATACGGCAGTATTTCAGGGGAAGTGCCATTACTTTGAATTTTTAGACTGGACAAAACACCTGGAAATATACTATAGGGAACAATCCAGCGCAGGGTGTCCCTAACTTTATATGGATTATAAGATTATCCAGAGTCACAAAAGTAAATGCTGATTTGAAAAAAAAATGTTGGGAAGGGATATAAAACCTTGTGCTTCAGGGCTTAAGCTGACCTATAACTAGTGGGGGTTTGGAAGAGTTTATCCCATAACTGTCGACTGCAGGGTTTCTTGCACTTTCCTCTGAACCAGCTGGTTGGTCACTGCCCACTTTTGGGAACAGGACATTGGTCTAGATGATATTGGTCTAGGTACCACTGGTCTAATCCAGTGTGGCAATAACTATGTTCTGATAACTACCCTAATTACCCATTGAGGCCTCCTCTTCAGCCCCCCTAATTTTAGATTAGAGTACTTTACTTCTCTATCCACAACACTACTTAATTCAGGTTGGATTTTTTTTCCTTTCCTTCATATTTATCTGTTCTTCTTCGAGTGCTTGCTCATATCCATTCTAGTTAGGTGTGCACACCCCACGTGCACGTTCGTCGGAAGATTTTTACCCTAGCAACCCCCGGTAGGTCGGCTGGGTCACCCCCTGGAATGGCGCCGCCATGGCGCCAGATATATACCCCTGCCGACCCGACCGCTCCTCAGTTCCTTCTTACTGCCAGTGTCGGTCGTTGAAACAGTGGAGCGCAGCTTAGCTGTCCTCCACCTCCCTAGCTACTCCTTGTTTCTTCACTATCGTTGTTGTATATAGTTGGTTTTATATATAGTTATAGTTAGTTTGATAGTTCTTGAATAGTTAGTGTGTATAATTACAGCGAGGTTTGGGCATTAGCCCCTTCCCCACACCCGGTGCCAGGGCCCATGCCCTGTTCACCAGGATTTAAACTGTGCTCAGCCTGTCATAAGCCGATGCCCACAAGCGATCCCCACGACTCTTGTCTAAAATGCCTCGGGGAATCGCACATTACAGATAAATGCCGTATTTGCAAGGCATTTAAACCAAGGACAAAGAAAGAGAGAGACTTTTGCCTGAAGATTCTCCTCATGGAGGCAGCTTTGAACCCTCCGTCCTCGGCACTGAGCGCTGAGCACTCTGCTAGCAGCGTTCTTCCAGCACCGGACCGTGCCGGCACCGCCAAGACACCGAGGCACCGGCTATCTCTGGTGCAGGGACCTGCTTGGCACCGATCTCTCTCCTCGAAGCAGAAGAGGTCGAAGTCCTCCACTACCTCTGTGCTCTTGGCGCAGACGCAGCCTCGTGCGGACCGTCCAGCACCTGCAACTGCCGTGGCACCGACTGCTGCGGTACCATCGATTCTGGTCCCACGGGGGCCGTCGAGTTCGGTCCCTGAGAGCTCCCCGCCGAGGCCTGTGGTTGAGCTTACGGTCCCCTCTACGCCGGAGACATTCTCCACAGCCAGGGACCTTATAGCCATGATGGAGTCTGTCCTGCCTCAACCCCCAGCACCGCCGGTGTGGGTATTACACTCCAGAGGCAAGCCAGCCATAATGAGACATCCTTCAGTCAGCTCGGCAGACCGGCACCGATCACGATCCAGGTCCTGGCGCCGTTCGTGGTCTCATCAACGATCACAGTCTCGATGCCGCTCGCAGGCCCGGCACCGATCGCCTACTCGGTACCGGTCATACTCGCGGCATAGATCGACATCTCGGCCTCCGGCCTGGTATTCTCAGTACCGCTTCCGCTCCTGGCACCGCTCCCAGCTCCGCAACTGTCGCAGCCATTCCCACCGCAGACCTTCGAGATCCAGGTCGACCTCCCGGCACCGCACTGGTCGCAGGTCCCGGTCTCGCTCTCGGCACTGGTATGACTCCAGATACTGATCCCCGGTGCCGAGGAGATCACCAATGGCGAGAGAGAGGGACCCTTACCATGGTCTTTCAGCTTCTCCCTGGCCGTTCCGGCACCCATCCGTGTCTTCACAGGCGGCCAGTGCATATGCCCAGGACAGAGATGCCGATGTGCCTGCCACGATTTTCCACGAGCCCCAGGCTCAGGATCACGGACCTCAACAGTGGGCATTCTGGACACCTTGGGCATATCATCAGGCCCAAGGTGCACATCCAGGCCCATCATGCTCTGCCACATCAGAACACCAGGTGCTGGAAGCCACCATAAGCCGTCCTCCTCCTTCTGCTTCGGAGGAAATGTCGGTCCAGCCACAGGACTCCCAGATCCCAAGGGAGACAGAGGCTGTCCACCATGATGAGCCCTCGACTGACCCGCTTGTCCCAGGTCTCTCCTCATCCTCCTCCCCTGACGAGGCAGTAGCCGGAACGTCGTCTGTAGGCCCTCCACCAATCGACCTGAGGGTCCACCAGGACCTCCTCAGGCGTGTCGCACAAAACATGAACTTGCAAGTCGAGGAGGTCCCAGAGGTAGAGGACTCAGTGGTGGACATTTTATCCTCTGATGCCTCCACAAGAGTGGCCTTCCCCTTTATACAGACGATCCAGG
Organism: Gopherus flavomarginatus; assembly: GCF_025201925.1. Lineage (NCBI taxonomy): Eukaryota > Metazoa > Chordata > Testudines > Testudinidae > Gopherus > Gopherus flavomarginatus. The sequence goes on from NC_066619.1 coordinate 156,425,163, forward strand.
CCAATGCCAATACCATCTGGCAGTCTCCGGCCTCTGTCCCACCTGCTGCCCAGGGAATGGAATGTAATTATATGGTGCCCTCCAAGGGCTACGACTACTTATATGTCCATCCCCCCCCTGCTCCCTCGTTGTCCAGTTGGTCAAAGAGAGAGAACGCCATGGCCAGCAGGCTCCAGCCCCGAAATCAAAAGGCACGAGATGCATGGACTTACTGGGGCGCAAAGTCTATTCTGCAGGGGCGCTCCAACTCCGCGTGGCTAATCAACAAGCCCACCTTAGCCGCTATAATTATAATACCTGGGCGGCGGCGGACAAGTTCAAGAAGTTGCTCCCGCAGGACTCCCGACAGGAATTTGCGGCCATCCTGGACGAGGGGAAAAAGGTGGCTAGAACTTCCCTCCAGGCTTCCCTGGATGCCGCGGACTCAGCGGCCAGGACCCTAGCTTCTGGGGTTACTATGAGGCGCATCTCATGGCTGCAAGTCTCAGGCCTTCCCCCGGAGCTCCAACATACAATTCAGGACCTCCCCTTTGAACGGCAAGGCCTATTCTCTGATAAGACAGACCCTAGGCTGCAAAGCCTAAAGGATAACAGGGTCATTGTGTGCTCACTGGGCATGCACACGCCAGTGACTCAGTGCAGGCCCTTCTGCCCCCAGCCACACCGCCCTTACCCTCAGCCCAGACAGAGACAGGACTTTGCAAGAAGACAGGGTAGAACCGGTCGCCGGAGGCAGTCAGTCAACCAAGGGGGCCAGAACCAAGGTCCCTCCAAACCTTCCACAGGGCCAAAACCCTCCTTTTGAAGGGGCACCCTAAGGCGTCGTACCAGTATCGTCAAAGGATCCGTCCCCTCTTTTTTCCAACCACCTCTCCCTTTTCCTCCCTGCGTGGTCCCAGCTAACGACAGATCGCTGGGTCTTACACACGCTGGAATTTGGGTACCACCTCCAATTTATTTTTTCCCCCCCTTTCTACCCCCCTTCCTCGTCCCTCTTCAGGGACCCCTCTCACGAGCAACTCCTCCTCCAGGAGGTGCAGACGCTCCTTGCCAAAGGAGCCATAGAGGAGGTACCGGAACACGAATGGGGCACAGGGTTTTACTCCCGCTACTTCCTAATCCCCAAGGCAAAGGGGCGTCTCAGACCTATCCTGGATCTGCGGGAACTCAACAGATACATGATAAAGTTGAAGTTCTGTATGGTATCCTTGGGGACCATCATCCCATCCCTGGATCCCGGAGACTGGTATTCCGCCCTCGACATGAAAGATGCGTATTTTCATATAGCCATCTACCCACCTCACAGTAGGTTCGTCCGGTTCGTAGTCAACCGCCAACATTTTCAGTTCGCGGTCCTACCATTCGGCCTTTCTACAGCCCCAAGAGTATTTACGAAATGCATGGCTATAGTCGCCGCCCACCTCCGCCACCGTCGGATACACGGTTTTCCGTATCTAGACAACTGGCTCATCCGAGGGGCCTCCGAGGCACAAGTGATCCATCACATCTTCATTGTCAAGGACCTTTTCCTACATCTAGGCCTAATGATCAATGCGGAAAAGTCCACTCTGATTCCCACTCAGAGGATAGACTTCATTGGCGCCACCCTGGACTCCATCCTCGCCAGAGCTTGTTTACCGCTGCCCCGGTTCCAGGCAATGGTGGCCATCATCCAGAGTCTGCAAGCTGCTCTCTTGACTTCAGTTCACACTTGCCTCGGTCTCCTGGGTCACATGGCAGCCTGCACATTTGTGACGAAATACACCAGACTGCGCCTCCGTCCCCTCCAATTGTGGCTCAACTCAGTGTACCAACCAGGCAGGGATGCCATAGACATGGTCGTCACCATTCCCCCGAGCATCCTAGGCTCCCTCGACTGGTGGCTGACCCCCACCCTAGTGTGTGCTGACCCCCACCCTAGTGTGGCTGACCCCCACCCTAGTGTGGGCCGTTCCATCCGCCCCAGCCCTCTGCATCCCTGACCACAGATGCATCATCTCTCTGCTGGGGTGCTCACCTCGGGCATCTACGCACACAAGGCCTTTGGTCATCTCAGGAACTGGCCTTGCACATCAATGTCCGGGAGCTGAGAGCAGTCCGCCTTGCTTGCCAGGTGTTCCAACAGCACTTGCAAGGCCGTTGTGTGTCAATATTCACCGACAACACAACAGCCATGTACTATATAAACAAACAGGGCAGGACAAGGTCCTCGACCCTTTGTCAGGAAGCCATTCAACTATGGGACTTTTGTATAGCCCACCCTATAGACCTCATAGCGTCCTTTCTCCTGGGGGTTCAGAACACTCTGGCGGATCGCCTCAGCAGATCCTTCCTTTCTCACGAGTGGTTGCTTCACCCGGACGTTATTCTTTCGGTCTTCTGGAAGTGGGGATTTCCCCGTGTAGACCTCTTTGCATCCCACGAGAACAGGAAATGCCAGATGTTCTGTTCCTTTCAAGGCCTCTCACAGGGTTCAATAGCGGATGCCTTCCTGATACAGTGGACAACTCACCTGCTATATGCTTTTCCACCGTTCCCACTCGTCCACAGGGTCCTGCTGAAAGTATGCAGGGACAGAGCCCGCTTGATCATGATCGCTCCAGCGTGGCCCAGGCAGCACTGGTACACCATGGTGCTAGACCTGTCAATAGCCGACCCCATCCCACTACCTCTTCACCTGGACCTGATAACTCAGGACCACGGCAAACTGCATCACCCAGACCTACAGTCCCTCCACCTCATGGCATGGCTCCTGAGCGGTTGACCCAGTCTGAGATATGTTGCTCTGCCCCAGTGCAACAAGTACTCTTGGGTAGCAGAAAACCTTCCACTAGAGCAACATATCTGGCCAAGTTGAAGCATTTCATATGCTGGTGTGGAGAACGCAATGTTCTTCCCGCTGAGGTCTCCATCCCCACCATCTTGGACTACCTCTGGTCCCTTTAACAACAGGGCCTAGCGGTATCATCTTTGAGGGTGCACTTGGTGGCTATCTCTACCTTCCACCCAGGGGAGAATGGTCGCTCGGTGTTTTCACATCCTATGGTATCCAGATTCCTCAAGGGCTTGGAGCAGCTATACCCCCAGGTACGCTGCCCTGCCCCAACCTGGACCTCAACCTGGTTCTCACCAGACTTATGTTGGCCCCATTGAAGCCATTAGCAACTTGCTCCCTTCTCTACCTGTCCTGGAAAACCTCTTTCCTTGTGGCCATCACATCGGCAAGACGAGTTTCTGAGCTCCAGGCTTTCACGGCGGACCCTCCATATACTGTGTTCCACAAGCACAAGGTGCAGTTGTGACCACACCCGGCCTTTCTCCCCAAAGTGGTATCGGCCTTCCATGTTAACCAGGAGATCTTCCTTCCGGTCTTCTTCCCGAAGCCACATTCATCACGCAGGGAGCAACAGCTGCACTTCCTAGACGTCCATAGAGCACTCGCTTTTTATATCGAGTGGACAAAGCCCTTCTGTAGAACCCCCCAACTCTTCATCGCGGTGTCAGAGCGTATGAAGGGCCTACCCGTTTCCTCACAGAGGATTTCATCCTGGGTGACATCGTGCATCCGCGCCTGTTACGACTTGGCTCATGTTCCGTCGAGCCACCTCATGGCCCACTCCACCAGGGCTCAAGCCTCATCTGCTGCTTTCCTGGCTCATGTGCCCATCCACGAGATATGTCGCACAGCTACCTGATCCTCGGTCCATACCTTTGCCTCTCACTATGCCCTGGTTCAGCAGTCCAGGGATGATGCAGCCTTTGGCTCCGCGGTGTTACACTCTGCGACATCTCACTCCGACCCTACAGCCTAGGTAAGGGTTGGGAATCACCTAACTGGAATGGATATGAGCAAGCACTCGAAGAAGAAAAGACAGTTACTCACCTTTGTAACTGTTCTTCGAGATGTGTTGCTCATATCCATTCCAAACCCGCTCGTCTTCCCCACTGTCGGAGTAACTGGCAAGAAGGAACTTAGGAGCGGTCGGGTCGGCAGGGGTATATATCCGGCGCCATGGCGGCACCACTCCAGGGGGCTACTCAGCTGACCCACCAGGAGTTGCTAGGGTAAAAATCTTCCGACGAACGTGCACACGGCATGCGCACACCTAACTGGAATGGATATGAGCAACACATCTCGAAGAACAACAGTTACAAAGGTGAGTAACCGTCTTTTTTGGGGAAGGGAATATGAGCAGGTGAGGGAAATTAAAACCTGTCTCAGTATAAGAGATTGTCACGCTAGCAGGGGCCTATTCTGCCTTCAGTTATACGGGTGAGCGCCCGGGAGTTACACCTTTGCAACTGAAGGCAGAATCGAGCACACTATGCTTAAAGAGAAAAAAAAACAAGTTTGACAAATTTGGTCGGTTGCTATACAATGCTGTATATCAATGAGCCCTGAGTCTGATCTCAACTACACCTGTTTTACACTGGTAAAACTCTGTTTACATCAGTGGAGTTACTTCTGAATTACACCAGTGTAAGTGACTTTCAAACTGTGTTCCTCACTGGACAATATTGAAGTAAACCTGTAGTGTTCAGTATTTAAGCAGAAAGTCCGTTCGGTTGCTCGTTACATTGTTTATTGCAATATTCTGAGAAGTTGATCAAGCCATTCCATTCTGGTGCCCTGCTAACTGTAACTCATGAGCTCAGTAGTCATGGTGAGTAGTACGGATCAGGAAGGGTGATAGACACTTTACTATGCTAATCACAGAAGTGAAGGATTAGTAGTGGGAGGCAGGTGTTATATGAGATTTCTCCATACAGCTTCTCCAACACATCAAGATCTGACCTGCATCACTTGTGTGTACTTAGGCGCCAACTTGAGCAGAGGCTGTGGGCCAGATTTGCATATCAGTTACACCAGTGTAACTCCGTTGATTTTATGGGGTTACCTGATTATGTGACAGTGAGGCTGGCCCTGTAGATTGCACAGAGGGTTTGTGATGTGAACAAAAGTTCATTAGAGTCTAGAGTGACACACCCAATTTATTTGCACATGTGACCTGATCAAGATTTTAACCCATGCTGCCAGCAGTAAAAGACGACACTAATCCACTGTGCTCTTCAGCCTCTCAAGTATTTTCCCCATTTATTTTCTCAGAGTGACTTTTCTTTTAAATATGCATTCAAATATGTGAGGAGCTCAATGGCTTGTGAGGTTCCTAACATAAGGGCACCCACTCATAAAGAAATGCTAAGCACCAAGCAGCTACGTGGTGCAAAGTCTTTCTACTGGCTTCATTTATACAATATAATTGGAGTCAATAACATTTCCTTTGACTTACACAGACACAATATATCTTATAAAGAAGTTATGTAAAATTATTACTACAACGGGTAAAACTTGAATGAGTATAATTATCTCCAACAGTTTTAATTTAACACGTATTGCTCTCTTTTGGATGTAAACTGGTATATGTGGTAGCTTCGGATGTAAACTGGTAGCTGTGTGTTGTTGAACAGCTGCTGCATTTCCATGATGGATGACATGAGTGTGTGTGTGTGTGTGTACACGCACGCATCTGTGCACATGGACACACAAGTGAGTCGGGGGTCTGTCGAGCTGAACTATGAGACGATTGCACTACTAGTCAAAAATAGCTGAGATCAATAGGCTTTCCATCCGATGTCAAGCCAGGCCTTAGAAACCAAACAGTCGAAGCAAAATTGCAAGTTTGGTTTGAAACCTTTTAAAAGTTTTTCAGAAATTTGGTATGAAAATAATAATAGAGCCTTGAAGAGTTCTAAGAGTCCTGTGGCACTTTGTAGGATAACAGACGTCAGACACATGCGTCTGACGAAGTGGGTATTCACCCCACGAAAGCTCATGCTCCAATAGGTCTGTTAGTCTATAAGGTGCCACAGGACTCTCCGTTGCTTTTTTACAGATCCAGACTAACACGGCTACTCCGCTGATACTTGAGGAGTTCTAGGCACTGTACAAGATACAGCAAGAAAAGATGGTCCCTGACCAGAAGTGTACATTATTAGGTAGTATTACGTATTGCCTTTCCTGTTTTCACTAAGTACATGGAAAATACAGGGGACATCATTAAAAAGTCAATACTTGCCAACAATTATGATGCAGTTGAAATATCTGAGACATCACGGTTCCACTTCTACTTCAGAAATAAGTTTTGTGTTTTGGACATCAATGTGTGACAGCAGTTGGGACAACTGTAATAGTGGTCTCTGTATGTCTGCTGCTCAGATAATAGTAATAACAACACCATAATTACTTATTACACTATCTACTGGGGAAACTGGGGCAGGGAGGTGCAGTGACTTGTCCAGAGCTACGCAGCATGAGGCAGGGGTAGAGCCAGGATTAACCCCAGTGGCTCCTGATACATCCGAGTGGCCTTTCCTTCTCAAACGGCTTCTACTCTCCTCAGAATTTATTCCATCAGGTAGAGCCTCTGAATAAATGCTTGGGTAATCTCTGTTGCTGAATACCTCGGACCAGCTGATACTGTACCCCATGCCCTTGCCCTATGACAATTTACACCAGCTCATGATCTGTCTCCAGTGTCCTTTTCACACAGACCTAGCAAAAGGGAAAGATTCTTCTTTGTTCTGTCGACCAGTCCCTGTTAAAGAACGATAACTCTGGATCTGATCTAAAGCCCATTGAAGTCAATGACAGTCTTCCATTGACCTGGAGGGGCTTTGGATCAAGCTCTTTCGATGTATTTGGTTAAAGCATATACAAGGCACAAAGAGATGCAGCCTTTTCTCTTCCTTCCCATTCCTCTCTTATTCCCTGCTACCGCACCTTTTCCTGCTCCTTTCTCCCTCTGCCCCCACCTATATCCAACAAAGTCTTGGGTTCTTCCGGCTTGTAATTTGTTGCTAATCAGCTGTCAGTGTCGGAGCAATGATAAGAGGTTCATCTCTTGCTGAGGGTAATGGCCTTAAAAGTCACCGAGTCAATGTCAATGGGATCGCTCCAATTCAATCAGAGAGCTGAATGAGGGATGGCACCTGCTGACATTAGCACTCATTTTGAGCTCAAGCATCTGGGCCCTAGTAAATAACCATCAGTGGGTGGGTCCGGGGGACAGGTCATTAGCCCCACGAAAAATAAATATCGCTTCCCTTGATGGCTGCGAGTAATTTAGCTCAGATGAGGAAATTTCACCCTAGATTAAGTATGATGAGCCAATATCAGTCAGAGGAGGCCAAACAGTGAGAGCTTGATGAGATAGAGGGAAATTTATATGCAGCTGGCTGAATGCAAGATGAGTTTAAAGAAATGATGTACTCTTCCAGTCTTTAGCCGTGTGCCGGAGCAACGCTGGTCTCGGCTCCCTCCTTACACACATGACACTTTTTTTCCCCTTTCATTTTAAACAGTCCTGTGTTTTGCTTGCACATTTTGCAGCTCTTGCATGTAACGCCTTAGAAGAAGAGCTCTGCCAGCTTGCAGAGAGGAGCTTGCCATGCCTGCAGGCTTGCGCACTGCTCATACAGCAGCCAGGCCTACTTGTTTATGAATACAGAGAGAGGTTTAATTGTTTTGGAGGTCCCCAAGGCCTTTTGCCCACCTCCTTTTTGTTACGCAAATAGTGTAATAAGCCACCTACCGTACCTCTGCACTCCTTTTTTATTTGTCTCATCAATCTCATCTACCAAATGCTGGGTGGCTTTTAACAGTTCTTTTTATTAGAAGCTGCTCAGTTTGTACTGGGAATCACATTTTACCTCTGCTGGGAGCCTTAATCAGCACATCTCTCTCTCTCTCTCTCTCTCTATATATATATCCCTCTCATTGGCCTGGATACATCCCTGAAGCTCTGGCCAGAGGGTGGGGTCAGTGTCCCTGTTATACTCTGAATAGAAATCTAGCATATTGTAGCAGACTACTCACTCCTCCCCCTCCATTTTGTTTTTGGGAAAGAACCAGGGAGGATCAGGAAAGGATCTGGATACATGTCCTGAGCTCATCCCAGGCTTCCAGTCCTGTGAAGTAGAAGCCAAATGGGACTGTGAAGGATCCAGAAAGGACCAATCTGTTGCTGGCAGCATGAACTAATCAGGATGCAGAGAGTGAATGCCATGGACAGAGCCCCTCTATTATAAGGATTTGGGCTGCCAAGGAGAGACAGACCTGTGCTGAGGGCAGAAGGAAATAGATTGGAACCTCAGCAGCCAAATGGAGATGCCAGATACGTTGTACCAAGATAGGCATGAAGGACAGAACTGATCTAGTACTGAGCCAATGAACTGAGGCAGTGTGCTTTGCTGCAGCCTACAGGGAGTCTTCAGCTTTGGCCAGCTCTCAGGAGTTTCCAGTTCTTTTGAGTTAAGGCTAAAGAATAATGCTGACATAGACATTCTATGCTACAGCCATGTTGCTTTGCTCTTTAACACCTACCCAATGTACTTCATTATGTTTGTGCTTTTGGCTCGCCACACATCTGGCTCGCCACACATCTGATGTTCCCTGTTGTCCATCTGAAACATGTCCTCCACCACATATAAAAGCAGTTATGCAGGTTCTTTCCAGCATAAAGAATATGAGGTACAGTGGAGATGCAGTCACTTGTTTTCCACAGAACAACTTCATTATGAAGCAAAGGTTCACCATCATTGGAATAGCAATTTGCACATTGCAATTCATTTAATAATTGTACACTTTCATTCTGTTTCCCTGTGAACTAACATGTTCATTTTTGCCCGCGTTTCCTACCACTTGGTTCTACTGCATACCTCTCTGTTGGTGCAAATACAGAAGCATATCCTGTCTGATTATTTTTTTAAGAAACAACACCAAATTTAAATGTAGAATTGAGCAGAAGCCAAATTAGCCTAAAAAGTCAATGGCCAACTTATTTTCCAACCTGTGAAAACAAAACAAACTTCAATATTAAAGTGATTTAAAACTTGGTTAACCTAACTTTCTTCTTTGTTTTCTCTATTTTCCAGGAGCCTTTGGCTTTTGACCAAATGCAGAAATTGTTTCTGCAACGATCACTGCTTCTTGAGTAGCCATCAGTGTATAAAGGCGCTATTAACCCTGTCCTACTCTCATCTTAGGCAACTGCATGAAATACCTCTCCTTACTGACATGCCATGCAGCGCGTACTGTTATCCAATCTAGGCAGGACAAAAGACTGAAGTTCCTGAATATTTATATTTGGAATTTAAACATTTTCACCCAAACATAAAATGACTGAAATTGACCAGCATCTGAAAAGTGTTCCTTCTGTTTTCCAGGGCAGATCCTCACCTGGTGTAAATTACAGTCAAAGGCCCTTGGTTTTTAGGATTTGAACTAATGCCCATTGAAGTCCATGGATAAACGTCCACTGACTGCTGTGGATTTGGATCAGGCCCTCAGGTGTCTATGTTATGTACTGCAATGTGCTAGTGAAAGGTTAAAGGTAGCATAGTCTAACCAGATAGATCTTTTAAACATCCAGTTTCCCTAATCTACCTGAATCTGTGCAATTGATAAGGCAGTAGTGGAAAGCTGTGTAAAAGGAAAGTGGACGTATTTGCCCTCTTGCTGGTTTTATGATGGAAAATGTTTTGGCTGATGTTCCGTTTACAGTGGTCTTGATCCCTTTGAGGATGCCCAGCACAAATATAAACTGTACTGAGCATACCGTGCCAATTTTACTGTATAATTTGCATCTTGCAGTTGGGCTTTTAGGGTTAAGTTTTCACCTTTGGAGCCGAAGTGTAAAAGAACTCTACGTTAGCATCACATATTTATGTAGTGCTTTTCATGCAAAAAAGTGCCAAAGTGAGCGTTATCTTATCTGTCTATATTTCTAATCTATATCACTTTTCCCGTCATAGGCCTGCCATCAGCGCTGGACTGGAACATGCCAGCTCTTCAAGTGTGCACAGCACCACCGCATAACAGTTTATTTATTGTATGTTTTAAGGCTGTATTCTCTATGTAAACTGTTGCACAGTATTGTTGGAACATAAATTAAATTTGTGCATTGTGTGTATCACACACATACATATAGTACAGACATATCCACACCTTGAATTTTTGCAACCACTCTGGTTCAGAGTTGGGCACAAGAGCAAATTAGGTTTTTTGCTATTGCTCTTTCCTTGAAGTGGTTGGTCACTATGTTGGCCACTTCTCTGAGCATCTTGCTAAAGGACCCTTTTTTCTAGAGCTGGTCAAAAATTTACTAACAGTTTCCCACTGGAGAATGCTGACTTGACAAAATCAGAATGTTTCATGGGAAACTATCAATTATCAAAATATTTCATTTCAGTCAAGTCCCAATGTGTAATTACAACTTTATTATTTCATTAATTACATTAATTGAAACAATAAAGTCACAGTAAAATGCTTCAACAATGTCAAAGAAAATATAAAACCAAATATTGTTTCATGAAAAATGTTAAGAGTTCAATTTTCTGTCTTGAATTGAGAAGAAACCAGATTTCAGAATCGTGCCATTTCCCACCAAACGGATATTCTGTATTTTGATCAGTTCTACCTTTCTCTCCTCCAGTGTCTCTGGTTGAGGCAGAGAAGCTGGTTGCCTTCTGGAGAATGGAGTGGGTCATCTTCCCAGATGTCTTTCACTCAAGAGAAGGAAGCTCGCAGACCAAGCTGACACCTCCTTCTAAGGAGAGAAGCCAATCAACTTACCTCCTTTCCCAGGCAAGAGAAGCTGACAGGTGGCTCTGATATCTTCCACAAGGACAGCCATTTTAATGCACTGACTTTGTTGTTCACTTGTAATAAGCATAAAGACTTCAGTTGATTCCACCTGTTGTCTCTTATATAATGCTTAGATTGTAGGATCTTCATCTCCAGGTTATGAGTTAATACAGTGATCAGCACAATAGCACTGAGGCTGGTTGGTGCTTCCTCATTGCCCTCCTCCCCCGCTCCCACTCCACCCCTGGGGTGGCAACTTACTCACCCTAGGTTTGACAACCTGCACTTGTTTGCTGTCTGCTCCAGCCAGTGAGCTGGGCTAAAGACTGCTAATTGCTCTGTGCCGCCTCAAGGGGCCAGGGCCATAGAATTGTTAGACTCATACCGTGCTAGCCAATTGACGGAGGACTATCAGCCACTAGGTGGCGTAGTGAGATGGAGTGGCCTCCCTCTGAGGCTGACAGGGAGAAACCCCGCTCCAAGCCACTACAGAAAGTTTTAAATAGGGGGAAATGCCCTTAAATAAAGATACATGCATATTGTGCTTCAGTCTTTGGACAGTTGCTACAATCTTAGCAATTCTTCCTTATCTAATATTTTGCATTACACCTGTTGCACGCTATCTATTATATCTATATCTCCCCAGAAGCCCCACTTTCTGAATGGCCTTGAGGACATCCAAAGAATACAGATAGCCTCAATTTTTGGATGATGAAAATTCATTCCTCTAGGAAGTTAACTTTTGGGGAATGAAGCTGAAATTAGGATATTCTGAAATTCAAAAAATTGGTTCAGACAAACGGCGCTGACTCATATACAGAATAACATTTGGGAATGATTGTGCTGTGGATCCATAGCCAACATAATTTATCCTATCCCTTACAATCTTATTTTCTTCTGATACCAAACACTAGTAATTTGGTCAACTAATTAGTCCTGTAACCACACACTTTCTTACCATTAACGAAATACAGTTTTATTCAGAGCAAACCTGCATGTTTCTGCTGGTACTGATTTAGTCCTCTGATGGATGAAGCATATAGTGTAATGGATGAATCTACCTGGAATAACGAAGAGAGTTTTAAAAAACTTCATTTTTCCGAAGTGGGACATTAGGATCCTTGAAATTGTTCCCCCAACCCTCATCAAACAAATTTTACAGCTCCAATCCAATGAGCATGACAGAATGTAGAGACTAGACTAGCCAAAGGATCAGCATCTGGCTTCCAAAGATGCAAGTGGACAAAACTAGAATGCTCATCTGCCCTCAAAGAAATACATCTTTTGTCGTAATCTCTACCAGAAGTCGGAGATACAGAGATATCTTAGCACATTGCAAATAGCAAGGATTTTTTTGCTGTATAAAATGCTATTTTGTTTACTCTGCTACATAGTTAACCCTATTTAGGTCCCATCCTATGGACTCAATCCTGCAAAAGTATCCATAAGGATGGACTCTCAATGGTAGAGATGTTCCAAGCAGTACAGGGGATTTAGCCATATATAGGTCATTAAAATTCCATCTTCCTTTGCCCTGCTTTGAAAATCTCAGCAGGACTCCTTGGGGGTGTACAGTACACCTGCATGGATCCCTTTGCAAGACCGAGGTCTATGGCTGAAACCATCAGCAACAACCATATTTTTGGTACGTGTATCTTATTGCACTCACTGAGCTTCGGTGCCCAAATCTTGGTGTGATATAGACATTAGGCCAAATCTAGCTCTCAGTTAACCTGGTGCAATGTCAGTAGATTCAGTGGAGATGCACCACTGTTCCATTAGCTCGTAAAGGATTCAGAAGTAGTTCTGAAGCAAGTATAGGATTAAGTAAGTTTTGCTTTGCTTTTGTTTTGGAAAGTGGATTTCTACGTCCATTTCAGATTTGTTTCTGTGTTATCACTGAACAAAAGCAGCTTTTCCTTGTATTGTTTTTTTCATAGTGTTTGTTTTGTCATGTGTTAACTTGCAAGTATATACTTTTACAATGAAGGGCCAAACTGAGACCTGGAGTAAGTAGGTGAAACTCTACTCATTGTAGCCACTCACAGTAGGTCTGATTTTTGCATATTGTGTTCTTCCCACCCTGTGATAAACGGTGTTTTGCTATAATTTGGTTTCTGTCTCCTGTGTTTGTACACAAGCAACTTGAACAAGCCATTGACAAAGTCCTGATGATGAACTGATTGCCATTACGACAGGTATTGTGTGCATTCTGCCAGCTGACATTTTGAACTTCTCCTTTAATGTGGGCTGCCTCCTCTTATTTGGGAAATAGAGGAGAGGCAGGTATTCCCCAATTAAATCTGGTGGGGTCACATACCTCCTAATTACAGGCTAACTCATTGTGTCTAACTGTGACAAATATGCTTGGAAAATTGCATTTAATACCTAAATATGCACGAGCAACTGAACATGATTGAAAGTGCTTAGCCTCTTTAATTTTTTTACTGATGTTCTGATGACATCTCACAGGGTCAGCTGCCCCATTTTCAGGATGCTTTGTAGTTGACACAAGGTGAATGAGGTAATATCTTTTATTGGAGCCACTTCTGTTGGAGAGAGAGACAAGATGTTACCTCACCCACCTTGTCTGTTTAAAGCCCTGGGACCGACATGGCTACAACACGGCGTATTGTATGTGGCACAACAGCCCTAAAACATTGATTGACCCCTCTTGCATAATCAGCAAAGAATCCTGTGGCACCTTATAGACTAACAGACGTTTTGGAGCATGAGCTTTCGTGGGTGAATACCCACTTCTTCAGATGCATGTGGTGGAAATTTCCAGGGGCAGGTATATATATGCTAGCAAGCAAGCTAGAGATAACGAGGTCAGTTCAATCAGGGAGGATGAGGCCCTGTTCTAGCAGTTGAGGTGTGAAAACCAAGAGAGGAGAAACTGATTCTGTAGTTGGCAAGCCATTCACAGTCTTTGTTCAATCCTGAGCTGATGGTGTCAAATTTGCAGATGAACTGAAGCTCAGCAGTTTCTCTTTGAAGTCTGGTCCTGAAGTTTTTTTTGCTGCAGGATGGCCACCTTAAGGTCTGCAATAGTGTGGCCAGGGAGGTTGAAGTGCTCTCCTACAGGTTTTTGTATATTGCCATTCCTAATGTCTGATTTGTGTCCATTTATCCTTTTCCGTAGAGACTGTCCAGTTTGGCCGATGTACATAGCAGAGGGGCATTGCTGGCATATGATGGCATATATTACATTGGTGGATGTGCAGGTGAATGAACCAGTGATGGTGTGGCTGATCTGGTTAGGTCCTGTGATGGTGTCGCTGGTGTAGATATGTGGGCAGAGTTGGCATCGAGGTTTGTTGCATGGATTGGTTCCTGAGCTAGAGTTATTATGGTGCGGTGTGCAGTTACTGGTGAGAATATGTTTCAGGTTGGCAGGTTGTCTGTGGGCAAGGACTGGCCTGCCACCCAAGGCCTGTGAAAGTGTGGGGTCATTGTCCAGGATGGGTTGTAGATCCTTGATGATGTGTTGGAGGGGTTTTAGCTGGGGGCTGTATGTGATGGCCAGTGGAGTCCTGTTGGTTTCTTTCTTGAGTTTGTCTTGCAGAAGGAGGTTTCTGGGTACACGTCTGGCTCTGTTGATCTGTTTCCTTATTTCCTTGTGCGGGTATTGTAGTTTTGAGAATGCTTGGTGGAGATTTTGTAGGTGTTGGTCTCTGTCTGAGGGGTTAGAGCAGATGCGGTTGTACCTCAGTGCTTGGCTGTAGACAATGGATCGTGTGATGTGTCCGGGATGGAAGCTGGAGGCATGAAGGTAGGCATAGCGGTCGGTAGGTTTTCGATATAGGGTGGTGTTAATGTGACCATCACTTATTTGCACCGTGGTGTCAAGAAAGTGGACCTCCCGTGTAGATTGGTCCAGGCTGAGGTTGATGGTGGGGTGGAAGCTGTTGAAATCGTGGTGGAATTTTTCCAGAGTCTCCTTCCCATGGGTCCAGATGATGAAGATGTCATCAATGTAGCGTAGGTAGAGAAGGGGCGTGAGTGGACGAGAGCTGAGGAAGCGTTGTTCCAGGTCGGCCATAAAGATATTGGCATATTGTGGGGCCATGCGGGTGCTGCTTTTACAGATCCAGACTAACACGGCTACCCCTCTGACCCTTGCATAATATTATTATGTTAAGATAATAAAACAGAAAGCAAGCCAGCCTTCCTGGGAGTGAATACAAGCATTGCCCAATGAGAGTCAAATCCTTCACTATTGTAACTCAGTGTAATTAAACCAGCAGAGAATTTGGCCTTGTATGTGCAGACCAGGGATAAGAAAAACAAGACACACACATCCAGGAAGGTTAAATTGAAAGAACACAGGGAAGCCCTTTAAAAAATACTTTAGGTTACAAGCTGCCACCCCAGGGATAATTCTGATCTCAATTACATAAGTATAAATCTGGAATTGAGTTATCCTGGATTTACAGTGGGAGCAAAATTTTGGTCCCCAGTGTTCAGTTTTTGCAGAATAGATGATGATAAGGCCATTGTAGTTATTTGGGGGTATCTTCCTCCAGGATTTAAAAAAATATAATACATTTGTGTCATACAGAAGGCAATAAAGTATTGCCTTGTATGCAATATCAAAGCAAAACGTACTACTCTTCAGCAGTATTTCTATTGCATTGAATATGTGTTAATTTTTATGGGCATTATTCTCTACAGATTTACTAAATTGGACTGGCTAAATCCTCATTGGAGATTGTCAATATTTTGTAATGGTTAGCAATATGTAATGCTTAGTAATAGTCAAGTGCTCACTATGGCATGGCAGAATGCGTCCGTATCTGCCCCACCGCCCACTCTGAGCCTTGTCTCTGAGGGTAGGTCTGCCTCTGACTACTGGTGTTTGAGTAAGACAGTTTGGACTAGTCATGGGAATCATTCACATCGACTCCAAATTTGTAAAATTTTTAGTGGAGTCCAGGGGTCAGGGAATGAAGTCCCCAAACTGGCACAGCATGGTGGAGGGACGGACGGGCCAAATCTGAGTAGCATTTGACCCCGTGTGCTGGGTTGCAACACCTCTCAAATTTAGAGTGGGCGGGCAGGCCCCATGGGCCTCTCCTTAGCAAAATTCTGGTTGTGCTGCTGGCTCAAATGTGGAAGGGGGCATGCCCTGCTTTTCAGCATACTGGTGAAGCCTGGTCTCCATGGTCCCATGTAACCCAACACCATTGTAACAGCGACTACAGTATACAGGTAACATTAGAGAATGACTGTGGATAGGCCAGCGTATAATCCCAGCACCAACAAAGACTCAATGTCATGCTTCAGCACTTCTGATATAAGACCCTAATTCAGCCAGGCTCTTAAGCACATGCCTAACTTTAATGCAACTACTTACGTGCTTAAAGCCAGGCATGTACTTTAGTGTCCTGCTGAACTGAAGTCTAAATCACCCACAGGAGTATACTGTGCAGTGATTTAGGTCTTGAGGTAAGCAATACTCTTAAGCACATGCTTAAATTTAAGCATGTCTGTAGTCTCATTGACTTGAGCAGTTTAAAGCTAAGCACATGCTGAAGGGCTTTGCTGGATTGGGGCCTTAGCTGGAACCGAGACAAAATTGGGTTTAAAGTGAGAAACAGTTGAGCAGCAAGGGGTTCCTATAGGGCTAAAGTTATGCAGAAGAGTCAAGGAACTGAAAGGCTTTAGTAGTATCACATTTTCCTGGAAGCAGAGGTCGGTCAGATGGAAACCTTTCCTTTCCAGGAAATACGGCAGTAGCAAAGGCACAGGTATTTTCCCTTCAAGGAGCCAAAATCGTGAACATTCTTTTGAATGTGCAATATTCAGTGCCAAATTTCCTCTCACACACTGCTGCCCCTTCCCTTGAGTGAAGTATAAATCTTTGTGGCTGGAGAGAGATTTGTTTGCTGAAATATCTAATATAAAGATTTTATTGATCCAAAAGAGGCAAAGTAAACAGCTTTCTGAGAATGGGACCAGGATGACACGCACACGGAATCACAGATACACTAGGGCAACTTATAGGTAGAGTAGGAAAAACCAGATGGTAACAGTAAGAGCTGTCCGGGAGGATGAACTACTGAGTGGTCAGATAGAGGTTGCTGTTTTACTTCTGTTTAATTTGAGTGAGGATATAATGTTTGGGGCTAAATGAAGTATGGACCCCAACCTTTACTCAAATAAGTAATATTTGAACTACTAGCCAATAGAACTACTAAGGTGAGTAAGGACTACTCCATGTGAGTAAGGGACTGCTGGATCATGCTGAAGCCCCAGAACATGCTAAAACCAAGCACTGACATACATGCAAAACTTCAAGCACAGGAGTAGTTTTATTGACATCAAAGGCCCTTCTCATGTGCGTAAAGTTACACTCACACTTAAATGCTATGCTGTATTGGGGCCTATGCTGATAGGCACTTTCCTTTAGAAGAGAACACCACTTGTTTTGTGCTTGGTTGTCTTACTCAGTCTTGACTGCACAGAGGATGAGTGTTTCCTGTGGGTATGAGCCATTTTAGGCAGTGTTAAAATTATGCCTTTACAAACTGTATTTTATTTTTTGAACTGATTGGTGTCAAAATGGTGATGGTATCGAGATCTATGTGAAGTGCTCCGGTCACCCGGTAATATATTGTGCCCCGTTGCTTTACGTTGATAATGTACTGATACAGTTTACATCAGCTATGCTTTCTTTCTTTGGACTGTGAATTACAGCGGCTGTTGAATTTATATTTACAGCACTAACTATTTAAGTGTCTGTCGCATCTTACGTGCATTTAACATGCACAATTTCAGCTTTACACGGTCGGCAAAAAGAAAAAGAGAAAAATAACAATTTTAATACTGTACCTGTAGTGTGGGCAATTCCACCCGCCATTATACTCAATGTAATTTTGACTATATGCGATTTTCACTTTACACGCTGACTGCGGAACGTAACCCCAGCGTAAGATGCGACAGATCTGTAGTTGTGCTCCTAACAACCGCATGCATATTTATGGAGCTACAGTGCCACTTGAGCGCAGCATGATTGAACAATAACATGTTTTGGTCATAACAAAGGCAGTAGGGAAGGAATTGTGTTAATAATGACAGTGATACAAAGAGATAAGGCGCCAGATCCGCAGCTAGTGTAAATTGGTGAAATCCATGGAACTAAATCAGTTTATACCAGCTGAGAATCTGAGCCAAGGTCAATAAGCAGATATCATTGTGTGCTTTGTCAGGTGACACTTAAAAAAATTACTGTAAAATAAGAAACCTTTCTATCCTGGGATGGTTTTTTTGGGCGGCAGGGGGAGAGGGGGCATGTCACAGCTTTACAAAGAATTTCTGTCCCTTATAAATGATGTGAAATCAGCATTACTTACTTGGCATGAAGTATAGACATTAAAGAGAGAAAAGACCTTGCCAGTACAGGATTTTTCTTTGTGGCACTACTTCTGCTTTGTCCAGCCCAGTTTCCAATGACCCCAGCTGATGTCAGTAGAAGCTTGTTTGGGAGGCAACCAAGCCAACACAGCACCAAAAACTTTCATTCCTTTACAACTGTAAGCAGAATCAGGAAGAGCTCCACCTTGACATCTGGTGGAAAGAATTTCAGAGAGTGTATTTGCATAGGCACACCTACCCCATCCCAGGTTGCCGAGCTGTGAGACTGCTTTGTGACAGAAATGACTCAACCTCAGTGGGGTGGTACTTGCTAAACAAGGGACATGGGTTCCAAAACCCAGTGAATTGAGAGAGGTTGGGGACAGTATCTGTGCCTGGTGGTGTAGTCTCCTTGTGGAGCCAGAAGCACCAGTTCCACCCACTCCTCTCTCCACTGTGGAATGTCAGAGTTGCTTTTTTATTCCATTAAGAATCTAGATACAGGTTACTGAGCTGAACTCACTTTGGGCTAATGGTGCACTAGCACTGGGGCTCCCCTACTATGAGCTGAGGTCACTAAGAGTTGAAATCACTAAAGAGCTGGAATTACTGAACTGAGAGCACTGGGTACTGTGCTAACTAGTGGGGGAGCCTGAAGCTATACTGCGGAACAGAGCAGCTGGCAGAGTGGAGTGGAGCAGTTTGTGGGGATGGCTGGAGCGGATCACAGGACGGCTGGCAGAGCGGAGTAGCTGTGGGACGGGTGGAGTGGCCCATGGAGTGAGTGGAGCTGAGCAGTTGTGGGGACAGCTGGAGCAGCTCACGGGACAGCTGGTGGAGCAGAGTGGCTGGCAGAGTGGAGCGGAGCAGTTGTAAGGATGTCTGGAGGAGTGGAGTGGCTGGATAAGCGGAGCAGTTCGTGGAGAAGGCAGAAGCAGAACCCCACGGACCTGGACCACGTAAGGTGCCCCTTTCTACCCAGGCTCGGGGGAGGGACGTCTGCAGATGGACTCTCGAACTTTGGGGCTGCACTGACCCAGGACAGAGACTTTTGGATTGTGGGACTTCTGGGACTGTGGGTGATTTGGGGGTTGCTGGACTCAAGAGCCCAGGGAAAAGGACACGTCCCAATTTCCTGGGGTGGGTCTTTGCTCATGGTTTGGTCTAGGAACTCTAGTTGAGGTGTTTTCCCAATTTAATGCTTGCTGTTTATCTCATGTAATTAAACCTTTTCTGCTACACCTAGACTCTGTGCTTGTGAGAGGGGAAGTATTGCCTCTTCGAGGCGCCTAGGGATGTGTGAAAGATTTTCCCAGGTCACTGGGTGGGGGCTCGAGCCGGTTTTGCATTGTGTTATTGAAACAGAACCCCTGGATACTGAACCCGGCCCTTGTTGCTGCCAACTCAGAGGGGCAGAAGGGTTACACAACTTTTTAAAATGTTAAATAAATTTAGTGCTAGTGAAAAGTATCAGATCTACAGCCCTGTTCTCTAGGAACAAGATAGAGAAATCCTGGCAAATCAAGTACATTTCTTAACACTTGGGCATAGTTCTCTTGTGTAAATGACATAGGGTGGCCCTGTGGTTGGAGAGCTGGTCTGGGACTTCATAGACGTGGGTTAAAGTCCCTGCTCTGCTTTAAACTTCCACATGACCAGGTCAGTTAGTCTCTCTGTGCCTCCATTTGTCATCTGTAAGACGGGGACAATAGCACTGCCCTACTTCACAGGGGTGTGATGAGGCTAAGTCCATTGAAGATTGTGAGGCACTCATGCTATGGTATTGAAGGCTATATAAGTATCTGACATGAGTAGGCCTCTGCTTATGCATGTGTCAAAGACCGACGGATGCCATTTATCTTGGCACCATTAGCAGGGGAATCCTCTTAATTATGGTCTCTCTTGGTACCATTTTTGTCACTGTCTTTTGTACAATCCCACTTCCCTCCAGAATCCCCAGTTTCCGAATATTTCTGGCTGATTTCCCCATTCTTCCCTTTTCCTTGGCAAAATTCATTCACTGTGGGCACTGACCTGAAGTCCAAGACAACACCACAATGCAGGGTTCATTCACCATCTCCTGTAGGTGCTATTTGCAGAAACCTTCTTTATAGCGCCATAGCCACAGCCAGATTGGGACTGAAATTGCTGTTTCTTTTCCTACCAGATAGTGACTCTGAGCCCTTATTCACCTCTCAAGTACATGCAGTTGGGCCCCAAAGCAGAACACAACAAGCACCATCTTCTCCTTAGCAACGTACAAGTGGCTTCCCCAGAGTTCTTGGCTTCTGGGACAGGCAATGCACCGAGAAACATAGCGTTAAAGGCGCGTTGCACAGGAAAACATGGGCTGTTACCCTAAGCAAGCACGTGGAATACTGTGTTTGTATGTATCTGAGATTCACTTCCAGCCAGGGGATAAGCTAGATGAGATCTAAAAGCAGAGGGGAGCTCCCCAGCATCTTCCTGGATTGGCAAAGCAGTGCTGCTACATAGCTGTCCTTGCCTTGATAGGTGTGGTGAGCGCCCCTTCCTGTTTCAGTCTGCCTTAACCACTGCTTCCAAGTCTGAATGTTCTGAGAGTTCTCACTCCCTACCCCCGCTGACACGTGATCATGGATGCTGTAAAGCACCACAGCACACCTGTGTAGACAGGTGTCCAGAAAAAAACAAGACCCCCTATCCTCCCCAGGAGCAATGTTGACCGTGAGAGAGCTGACAAGCAGCAGTGTTTCATCCTAATGGTTTGTATGCATCTTCTCTGTATTTTATGTCATGTTCTTCATGTTTTGGGTTAGGAAAAGCTGCGAAGGCAGGCAACTGAGGATTTGCTTTCAGTCAGAGCAGGATGAAGTTTTGCCTGCTTCTCAAGAGTGCAGGGAGCTGTTCTCTCTGAGTTCTCCTAGAGTTCTACTGAAAACTGGGGCAGGGGTTACTCTGCAAAAGCCCAGGGCTTCTGCAGCTGATGAGGTGAAAGCAAGTTTTGCCATTGGTGTGAATGGAAGGAGGAGCAGGCCCCTGCCTTGGAGTGTTAACTGCAGGGGGAATCCAAGGTTTAGTTCCTCAGCTATTTAGGTGCTAGCAGTGCGTGAGCACTGGTGACAGGAGGAGGGTTTAACTCAGTGCAGCCTGACTAATTAGCTGTAGGGTTCAGTTTTGAGTTTAGTGCTCATCTGTTTTGTTTCCATGTTTTCTTCTGTAATGGGTCTGTTCTGTTCTTAATGCTTTCATATACTGGTGTAAATAAATCTGTCTGATATTTCTTGCCCTGTGTGTGATGTTTGTACTGTACCTATTTTGGTCTGCCTACAGAATATGTTAATTTACAGGAATGGATGAATGAGGGAAACATATGCTGCTACCATGTAGATAACCAAAAAGTGCGTCGGTGGGAGTCCCAGGACAGCAAAGAAACTGTCAAGGAGACTTTCTAGTGGGGGGCATACAGACCATCACGACAGAGCTGGTGATCATTGTGAGTCATGAAAATAACCTAGAAACTATTATGTGGATAATCTGCAAAATGTACTTTGCTATATCTTCTTCATTTGTACGAGTTTGCTTTTATTTTCTCAGCTTCTTCTTTGACTCTTTTCATATCACTGTCAGAGGAATGTTACTTTTAAAAGAAAGTATTTATTGGATTTTTTAAATACAGGTATTTTATATGCCCCAAGTATATTGTACAGTACAGTCACCAGCTGCTGCTTTCTCTTGCTGCGAGGCGTTGGGAATGAGTGTCTGGGCTTGTTGATTTGTATCTCCAGTATGCAGCTCTGGATCATACATATCCTGTTTGTCCAGGTTTCATACATTGGCTTCATTTTAGTATGAGACAGGTTACTCGGCTAACCAAATCTGCAGTGTGGTATAAAATAGCTTTGAAAATGAGGGTTTAGATTCTGCTCTGTTTGCCCGTTATAACCCCGGTGAAGGCATTGTGACTTGAAACCACTAAAGTCCATGGGACTGCATTGATGTAAGCGAGAGCTGAATTTGACCTGATTCCTTCTGAATCTCTGGGCTGGAGCCTGAAGCCAGTATAGAGTTTTTGCTAAAACCTTACTGACCAAGTACTGACTAAAAATCAGGGACCTCATAATGTGGCCCTGTATGATTTAAGAACAAACTTCTGCACACGCCCAGGATTTAGGCTCCCTTGTGCAAGGCACTGCACAAACACACAGAGACGAGCTTGCAGTCTAAATAGATAAATAGATAGGTGGGGAAAAGGAAAAATTATTTATTATCCCCGTTTTGCCCCACATTTACCAGCTATTGCTCAAAAAGATTTAATCAGGACGGCTGAGTCACCACAGGTATTTTGAAAATATATCCCCCCAATGCAGAATAAATCATTATTACCCAACTCATGTATTACGTTTCACCTGGGGGTGTCAAAGGGCTTTACACAGGTCAGTATCACAATCTCCTTTTTGCAGATGGGGAAACTGAGGCACAGAGTGATTAACTGATTTGCCCTAAGGTCACACAGCAAGTCTGAGCCGGAGCTAATAACTGAACTCAGATCTCCGGAATCCCAGTCCAGAATCATAACTGAGAGTGCCTCCTGTTTTGATGTGAGGGCATTGTAATCTAGTGGAAAAAGCAGCTTGAATTGACAAAAGTCATTTTTTCCCCATTCATTGACTGCAACAAAAAAATGGCCCCAACTGATTTTTTAGAAAGCAGTTTAAAAAATTATCTCCTGGACTGAGAGACCCTCTGTGCCTTATTTCTGCCATGAGCCAATTTCTGCAAGTGATTTATAACCCCCCCCCCGCTTAGGTCTGGGGGTTTATAATGGAGATGCTGCCAGACCCTTAACTATAGCATTGTGCGATGCAACCCTGTAATACAATGAATAATATTCATGAATCTGCCATAATGTTGGATATTATCACTCATTACCATTGTACGAAAGGGATGATTAAACTAATAGTTACTGAGAGACATTTCTGGTGACAGGACACAATGATTAGAATAAACTGACTTCAATATACATTTAGAACTGGGAATAATGGGATGTGGCAGGAAGCCAATAAGCGAACATGGCCCACAGCTCTGATCAATGAATTACTGTTTTTTCCCTTTGCCACAGTACATGGTGTTTAATGAAAAATCAATAGCCCCCTGTAATTCAAAACCGTAATCAATCGTTTGACTTGAAGCTTTCCTTTCTCTCCCCCCCGCCCCCTTGCAGGGAAGATGTCTTAGCCGATGACACAGTTCGTTTGCAAAGAGCAGCACTTCACAAGGCACACAGAAGGAACCTGACACAGGACCACAGCGATTTATACCTGCTGCAAAATATATGGAAAAACTGTCCTGAGAAAGTACATTGGGTATGGCCGCAGCCTCCATCATCACACTCCCTCGCCTTAGATTGGGAGATGACATGAAAGCTCTTTGTTTTCCCCTCTCCCTCATACTGCTCATGGTAAGGAGTCTTTTCAGAGCCGGCTCCAGGGTGCTCACTGCCTTAGGCAAACTGGGAACTATTGGCCCCCTTTGCAGGCGGCATCCACTCACGCAGCCAAGAGTCATAAAATGTTTTTGCTGCCTCAGGCGACCCGCCTGTTCTGCCTGTATGAGAGAGCTGGCCCTGCCCCCTGCTTGTTAGCACAACCTGGCAGAGTACACCAGCTATAAGAAAAACTCTCCAGGGGATCGGCCTGGACTTTTCAGGAGTAGCTTGCAAACTGGAGATGGTCGCTCTTGGTCGGTGCCCTGCTTAGGTTGTGCTGTGTGGGGTCAGATCGGGAGAGGCCTGTTATTTCACTATGAATATGTTCATTTTCTCATCTGATGTTTTGCCTTCATTAATAACGAAGGCTCAGAATCAATATTGCAGTGCTTTATGTGTGTTCTAGTTCCTCTTTACATGCACAATGCTGTAGCACCGTCCAGCTTGGAAGGGCACTACAGAAATGTTTCATAGGCGGCAGGAGGTGTATTTTACAAGCAGTCATGACAAATGTTGGGCTGTTGCAGATACGCCTCTGATGTGGCAGGTGAAGAGGGAAGAGTTACAGTTGGGATGGGGTTGAATACTTGGAGCCAGATCCCCTCTTGTGTAGTCACTGACTTCAATGCAGCTTTGCTGATTTATATTAGCTGAGGGTCTGGCCCATTAAGCCTGATTCTTGTCTCAGTCACGTCGGTGTAAATCAGAAGTCACATCAACTCCATTCTGAAACCAGTATAAAAGTGATGTGAGTGAGCGACTAACCAGGCCCACTGTGTAACTTGGGATACACAGGGCCATGCTTTATAACCAGAGAAGTGCTGGACGGATTGTATACATGCAGACTGACATAGAAGTACATTTTAAAAGCATGAACAAAAGAATGGAGGAACTCCCGTGCTGGAACAGACACAGTTCATCCAGTCTGGCATCCTGTCTCCAGCAAGCACCAATACCAGGTAATCCAGAGACCAAGATGGAATTCCCACATACTGTGCCTGCTTATATAATTCAGTATCACAGCGCAAGTTTCTTACCTGACCTTAGCTGGTGATCACTTTATGCCCTGAAGCTTGAGAATTGGTCTCTCTTATAATGCGTAATACTATACATCCTGGGGCTTCATGGGGATAACATTTACCCCACTGTGGGCCTGATTTAGGTCTCACACAAGTATAACTGCATTGGCTTAAATGAAATTGCTCCTAATTTACTCCAGGCTAAATGGGAAGGAGACTTAGATCTGGTGTTTCAACAGCACCTTCTTCAAAGGACATAAAGAAGCTGATTAGCAGCAGTTGCAATAGCTCAAGGGATAACTTATTCCCATCATTAGTAAAATCATCCTGTCAGCAATTCCTGGAAAGGACATTTTGGAAGGCTACAGTTTTATTTTTAAATACTGGTGTGTGTGTGTGTGTGTGTGTGTGTGTGTGTGTGTGTGTGTGTGTGTGTGTGTGTGTGTGTGTGTGTGTGTGTGTGTAAAAAGCACGAAACACCAAACCATAGTAAAAGGGTCAACTGGAGTTTTCAGACAAACTGATAAATAGAAGGAAAACTCCTGTATCAAGGCAACCTTCTTTGCCCTCTAGTTGCTCGATTCTGCTAAATTCCTTCCACCAAGTAGCAAAATCAAACATGGAACCATAGAACGGGATCATAGGAATAAGAGATGGCAAAGACCTATCAGGTCATTAAGCTATTCTCCCTGCCATTGTAGGCTTGTTCCTAGCATTACATACACTGTTTTCTCCAGTCCACTTTTAGGTGACCCCTCTTCCCTTGTGAGGCTATTGGTTCTCACTAGAGAGAAGAGTTCCCTGGGTATTCAGCAGAAATATGCCTCCTCCCTTTTTTAAAAAACCAGTTACCTCTTGTGCCATTCTAAACAATTCTGCTCTATTCTTGAGCTCCTATCGGAGTCAATGCAACAAAGATAAATTAATTTAACTAAGACTTACTCCACCTATCCAGGCCATTTCCTGCTGGTGCCAAGCATCCTCTGTGGATGTGCTGTGCGGTGCTGGTTTGGGCCATTCCTCAGCTTCTATATTTCTTCCCCTTTGTCGTGGTGCATGGGGGGAAGAGAGCAGGCGTGACTCTAGGGTTTGACAGATCCCTTCTGCTCCTGTGCCTGCTGTGGCCGCTGCTTCTGCTGCTTTGCCTCCTTGCTGAATGCCTAATTTCCTGGCACGGATACAATTTCCATCCCTCGGCGGGAGGCTGGGCACATGAAGTATAGCCAAGTGACACTTCCCAATAGATCCTGCATGCCACAACTTTTGTTTGATGTCTCATGCTGCAATGTTCTCCCTCACAGCAAACTGTGGGAGGCATTGCTTGGCATGTTTCAGATAGCAGGGTAGATGGATGGGACTTGTCTTAAAACAGGCATGGACCCAATCTGATTAGCCAACACACACAGATAGATACTGTTTTCCCAAAGGCTCTGGGCAGGAGTTGGGTTGTATAGAAAACCTTATGCCAGATCTGCCAACAAGTCTCTGGCCTTTAACAACTTTAATTCCTTGACATATATCCCTTGACGCATTCTCCAGACCCTCAGCTGGTGTAATAATTGGAGATATACCAATCTCCTAGAACTGGTTGATTTATACCAGCCAAGGATCTGGCCCCTTGAATTTCTCTCCCCTTTTCTCTTTCAAATGTTTCTGATTTGGGTTAAAATTAAGGCTCATCTCTCTCCATCCTCCTTTCAACATTACTTTGCCTTTAACGAACACTGGCTTTCAATGCTGCTTCTAAACTGCTTCTTCAATTTAAATATCTGATATGGTTTGAAGACTAGCTGCTTGCATTTACAGACCAATCTTGAGTTGTGTGGGGAGTAGTGGGAGGAAGCAGATCCTGTAGCAGAAGGAAGGGGATCCTATGGGAATACGTATTTTTGCTTTAAAATAGGGCAATCAGCCTAATGTGCTGTATGTGTGAGGAGAGCAGAAAGGAAGGGGTGTTTCCCTTGTTAAATATTTACCATTGGCTTGTAGATGTCTAAGCCTTTCTGTCCATGAAGTGACTCGGATTCCAGGTGTAACACTGCATGTACCCTAGATCTGTTGTGTACTGGTTTGCACTGGTGTAAACTATGGCATGGTTTGGTGTAGGAGAACCATTCTTTAAACAGTATTGTCGTTAGGCCCTTCAACTGCAGGAAAGTCTTTTCTGCAATGACCGTAGGAGATTCAAACTGTAGGCAGGAGGAGTGGGTCTCACCCAGAAAGAACAGCCTCCAGAATAATCAGTTTGCAATATCACTACTTGCCCCTGGACTTATTTCCAAAGTATCGCTAAGAGCTGAACCCTGCAATAGCAAAATTCATGTTTTGCTCTTCTTGATTGACTTTTAAGCACATACTTAGGACTTTATTACCAGTTGAATCCAGAGGTAAGATGAGTGATACTGGGGACTGGGATGCCCCAGAGGCCCGGAAATGGGCTACAGTGCCCTTTGTTGCTAGCATACTGGTTGAAATCGGACCAGTTTGGTAGTGATAGTGCATCATTTAAATCGGATGGCTGCTGTATGTGAAATGCATTGGTATTCTCAGTCACACACATAATGGGCACTGGCCAGATTTACAAAAGTATCTAGGTGCCTAAAGAGGCAGATAGGTGCCTAGTGAGAAGATGCCAACCCTCCTTAATTATCCCTAATCTCCTGATTTTTACATTATATTACAAAATTACTAATTTAAATCTACACATTTTGCAAGCAAATGTGCATACACCTAATATAGATATGCATGGGTGCTTGTGGAATTTGATATAGTATGTAGCGTGTGTGTCACTTGGACCCAGCAAACACAGCAAATAACACTGCAGAGACAGGAGGCGTTCTTCTCCACTCCCCCTGTGGCATGAACGCAGACTGTGTAGTGAGGATCTCATAGCAGGCAAGTCTGTGCAATTTCAAATGGATTGGGGGCGCTGCTGGGTTCACCACCCAAGCCACAGGGTGCTCCAGCTGCCTCATGTGGACCCTCCTGGACTATGTCAATGTGCTCCAGGAGGATCCACACGGGGCAGTTGGAGTGGAACATGAGGCCAGTGGCTTGGGAGGTGAATCCAGTGCCCCCACCCCGCTGACAATCGTTGCAGCTTGCCTTGCTGCGCAGTCTGCTGGGGAGGAGATGCTGGAGAGGCAGGAGGCAGGGAGGAGGAATGTGACAGAGGAGAGAGATCAGGAGGAAGATCATCCGGGAAGGGTGTCCAGACCTGGTCCTGGCCCTAAGCTGCATAGGAAGGCAGCTTTCCTAGTGCTGATCCTCCTCTTTTCTCTGGGTGGGGGTCTATGGGCACAACGAATGGGGATCAGGGACCCAGTCCCACCTTGTCCCTAGGCAGGGATGGGAAACGGGGGAGAAGGAGGTCCAAATGACCTCCTCAATTCCTAATTTTTTTCATAAATTTGCCCAAAAATCTTGGAACAAGGTTGGCATCTCCGCTAGTAGGATTTTCCAGAGTACTTAAGTAGGTTAGGCTCTTACCTGCCATTGAAATCAATGGGAGTTAGCTGCCTAACTCACTTAGATAAGTGACCCTCCCCTTCATAGGAATCACCACCAGAGCTGGACAAGGAGGCAGGGGAATGAAAAGTGAAATACCCTCCCAGCTGGCAGCGATGAACGCTGCTGGGGCGATGTGGGGAAGCATGGAGAGGTGCCCATTTAGTGGTTATGTAAAAAGGTCCAAGTGATATCCTTAGAAATGTGTCACTGATCTGTCAGAAGTGGGCAATAATTCCCTGGGTATTGTGTGCCAGCGAAGAGAGAGACAACATATACCATCTTCCCTGCGGGATTCTATCATGACATGGTCTCTTCTTTGAGGGATAACTTCACTTGCTACTGTCAGGATTAGGGTATGTCTACACTATGAAATTAGTTTGATTTAATAGAAGTCGATTGTTTAGAAATCGATTTGATACTGTCGTTTGTGTGTGTCCCCACTAAGCGCATTAAGTCGGTGGCGCGTGTCCACAGAACCGAGGCTAGCGTCGACTTCCGGAGTGTTGCACTGTGGGTAACTATCCCACAGTTCCCGCAGTCTCCGCCGCCCATTGGAATTCTGGGTTGAGCTCCTACTGCCTGATGGGGCAAAAACATTGTCGCGGGTGGTTCTGGGTACATGTCATCAGCGACCCCCCCCTTTGAAAGCAATGGCAAAAAATTTTCTTACCTTTTTTCCTGTGCAGATGACATACTATGGCAAGCATGGAGCCTACTCAGCTCACTGTCACCGTATGTCTCCTGGGTGCTGCTGACAGATGCAGTACTGCAGTGCTACACAGCAGCAGCTCCTTGCCTTTGTAAGTTGGCAGAGATGGTTACCAGTCATGCTGTACCATCTGCTGCTGTCTCCTGGTTGCTCCTGGCCAGCCTTGGTGAGGTCAGTCGGGGGCACCTGGGCAGACATGGGTGCTCCTGGCCGGCCTCGGTGAGGTTGGTTGGAGGCGCTTGGGCAGACATGGGTGCTCCTGGCCAACCTCGGTGAGGTCAGTTTGGGGCGCTTGGGCAGACATGAGTGCTCCTGGCCAGCCTCAGTGAGGTGGGTCGGGAGTGCTTGGGCAAAAATGGGAATGACTCCCCAGGTCATTCTCTTCTTTAAGTTTTGTTTAATGTAGATTCAGTCCTGCCTGGAATATCAGGCAAGCCTACTAAAGAACCAGAGAGGCAAACGACCACTCTGGGCCAGAGTCCCAGACATCCTGCAGAAATGATAAGCTGTATGCCATTCTAGGGGGTGCCCCTGCAACAACCCCACCCGTTGCTTCCCTCCTCTCCCACCCCTCCCGGGCTACTTTGGCAGTTATCCCCCCATTTGTGTGATGAATTAATAAAGAATGCAGGAATTTGAAACAACACTGACTTTATTGCCTCTGCAAGCAGAGATCAAAGGGGGGAGGGGAGGGCAGTTGGTTTACAGGGAAGTAGAGTGAACCACCATTCTGTACTTGCTCAGCCTATAGTTGGACTGCTCCTTACTACTGTCCAGGCTTCATGAGCCATGGGAGCAAGGGGTAGGCTGGGGTAGGTGCGACTGCATGGTGCTGCTGGCTGGGAGAGCAGCCTGAGGCAGAAGCCTCCAGCTGGCATGATATCTCAGGCAGGACTGAATCTCCATTACACAGAACTTAAAGAGAGAATGACCTGAAGTCATTCCCATTTTTGTCCAGGCGCCCCCGACCGACCTCACCAAGGCCAGCCACAAGCACCCACGGGACGACGATGACGGCTACCAGTCAACTGCACCGTCTGCCGTCCGCAAGGCAAGGCAAGGCAAGGCAAGGGGATGCTGCTGTGTAGCTCTGCAGCACCGCGTCTGCCAGCAGCTCCCAGGAGACATACGGTGACAGTGAAAAAAGGCGAGAAACAATTTTTTGCCATTGCTTTCACTGAGGGGTGGGCGGGGGGGCTGACGACATGTACCCTGAACCACCCACGACAATGTTTTTGACCCATCAGGCATTGGGAGCTCAACCCAGAATTCAAATGGTTGGTGGAGACTGCAGGAACTGTAGGATAGCTACAGTCTTCAGTCGCCTCACCCTCTATGAGAGCAATGGCAGAGAATTGTTTCGCACCTTTTTTCTGCACAGATGCCATAGCATGACAAGCATGGAGCCTGCTCAGATCGCCGCGGCAGTTATGAGCACTGTAAAGAGCACGCACATTATCCTGAAGTATATACACCACCAGAACCTGCAAAGGCAGGCGAGGCAGCGACGGCGGGGTGGTTATGAGAGTGATACGCACATGAACATCTAAAGCCAGGGTTTGCAACCTTCTCTACACCAAGACACCCTTTTTCATATTGGCTCCACCATGAGGGTCCCTTTCCATCTAGCCAGGACCCTCCTCCCATTTAGCAAAAAAGAAAGGACAAGGTGGTTGTGACCCCCTGACACCTGGTTGCTACCTCATCTGAGGGCACAAATGCCAGGCAAACTCAGTCGCCTAGAGGTTCCAGTTGAGATTGGGATTTCATTGCGCAAGGCACTGGAAAAGCAGACAGTGAGAGCTAGTCCCTGCCCTGAAGAGTTTACAAGACAAGCTTTATGGCTACACAGACAAAAGGTGGGAGCAGGGCCAGCGTAACCACTACGCAAACTAGGCAGCCGCCTAGGGCACTAAGATTTGGGGGCACCATAAAGCTGTGCCCCCAATTTTTTTTTTACACTACAGTGTAGTCACATCTTATGTGGGGGTTAGGTTCTAAGGTCAGCGCATAAGAGGAAAATCGCATATAGTGAAAATTACCATAAAGTACAGCACACACAGCATACACTGTATACACTAGGACAGGGGTCCTCAACCTACAGCACATGTGCCAAAGGTGGCACGCAAACTGATTTTTTTTAATGGCAGTCCTGGCCGCTGCTTAGCCTGCTGCCAGCCTGGGGTTCTGTTCACTCAGCTGAGCCGCTGCCGGTCTGGTGTTCCATCTGCTGGCTCCTGCCAGCCGGGGTCTCAGCTGCCGGCCCTGCCCAGCCCGCTGCCAGCCAGGGTCCCAGCACTGGTCCTGTTCAGCCCATTGCCAGCTGGGGTCCCAGCCGCTGGCTCCACTCAGCCCGTTCAGCTCGCTGTCAGCCGGGGTCCCAGCCAGCTCCGTTCAGCCTCCTGCCAGCCTGGGTGAATGGTCTGGGGTTCCGTTCACCCAGGGTTTTGTCCGCCAGTCTGGGGTTCCGTTCACCCAGGGTTTTGTCCGCCAGTCTGGGGTTCCGTTCACCCAGGGTTTTGTCCGCCAGCCTGGGGTTCCGTTCACCCAGGGTTTTGTCTGCCAGTCTGAGGTTCCATTCACCCAGGGTTTTGTCCGCCAGTCTGGGGTTCCGTTCACCCAGGGTTTTGTCCGCCAGTCTGGGGTTCCATTCACCCAGGGTTTTGTCTGCCAGTCTGGGGTTCCGTTCACCCAGGCCAGCAGGAGGCGAGTGGAGCCGGCGGCTGGGACCTCAGCTGGCAGCGGGCTGAGCGGGGCTGGTGGCTGGGACCTCAGCTGACAGTGGGCTGAGTGGAGCCAGCAGCTGGAACCCCGGCTGGCAGGAGCCAGCGGCAGAACCTCAGATAGGCAGTGAACTCAGCGGCGGCCGGGACCCGCAGCCTGCCATTAAAAAAATCGGCTTGCTTTCTACCTTTGGCACGTGTGCTGTAGGTTGAGGACCCCTGTTCTAGTGTATACTGTGTGTACTGTACTTTATGGTAATTTTCACTATAAGCTATTTTCCTCTTATGCACTGACCTTAGAATCTAACCCCTGCATAAGACGTGACTCTGCTGTATTCATTTTTTTAAGTTTATAATAAGCGATGCTCCGAGGGGAGGGGAGGGGGCGCAAGGTGGAAGTTTCACCTAGGGTGCAAAATATCCTTGCACTGTGCACCGGCCCTGGGTGGAATACGGTAAATAATCGTCACTGCCATTTTATGGATGGAGAACTGAGGCATAGGGCGATTACGTGGTACTAATGAAAGCCAACCCTTGCAGCCTTTGCTTGCTACTCATTGTCCAGTCAAAACGGCCGGTGGTTTTGTCTGAGTGAGGACTGCAGAGTTTGGCCCACACACGTTAGCTGTCTGATTTATACTGAAGAACAATGGCAACTCTAAAGGGTAAAGCCCGCCTTTTCTGGAAGCTCCCTACCCCTTCCTTCCTTTGATCCAGTCACACAGGCTACACCCCTCTGCAATGATCTAATTAGCTACTTCCTACAGCAGGGTGTGCCCTGGTTAGCATAACTGGGTGAGGGGAAAGAGGATCAAGCAGGAAGAAAAGCCATGAAAACACCAGTCTGGGCATTAAAACATCATTTTGTGAACAGAGCCTGGGAGTTTGCAGTAACGCTGCAATCTTTTTCATGGCAGTTTGTCAGGCTGCTGCTGGAGCAACTAGGAGCTCTCAAGCTGTGGTAAATATACTCTGCATCACAATTATCTAGCAGACTGTGTTATATCCTCAGTTCATTTGCCTCAACATAAAGGGCCCATTCTTCAGCTGGTGTAGACTGGCGTAGCTCCTTTGATTTCAATGGCTGGGGCTCCGGTGAGTTGCATCAGCTGGGGATCCTGCCCAAAGTGATTCAAGGGTTTCAGAGAGAGGGAGAGAGAATGTTGAGTCTGTGTTTTTATCTTCTGGTGGCCAAGTTCATTAATTGATTTCTATTTTTTTAAATTCACATTGTGTATTTTACTCACCAGTTATGTGCATGGCTATATGGTGTGACTGCAGCAGTCTGATGTGGTGCAAGGAATGCCACATCACATGAGACACTTCATCTCCATGAGTAACACAGTCACTCTGGTAAATGAATACAGTACATCCAGGAGAGATTCGGAGTTTTGACCAGTGTTGCTAGCCACAACAAATGTCATTATCTCCCCCTTTTTTCTTGTCTGCCTGACACATTGTGGTCCCCCCCTTTTTCTTCTCCCCCTTTCCCTTAAGTAGAGCTGACACAGATCAATACCTTTGATGGAAAGTAATAATCAGGCCTATTAAGTGACAAAGGTTTACTCTGTAACAGCTGTGCTGGCAGGAGAGGAGAGCTTGTCTGACTAATGAATCATGAAACAATCAGGCAGTAGCCATTTGTGTTTAGATCTGTAAATATGGTGTGGGTCAAGTGCCAGACCATCTCCAGCACTCCAGCTGGGGGCACAGATGGTCCACATTCAGAGCAGCACAAGTATAAAGAAAGGATTTTTTCCCTCCCCCCTCTCTGTCCCATACTGCACCTCTCTGAGAAACAACTCTGCTAGCTTCAGGATAAACTTGTGTCTGTGAGAGAGAAGCCAGACAGCAACATGCGTTCTTGTTTGCTTAAGAAAATATTGCCAGTAAAGTTCTCTTTTTCTACACACTGTATAATGGGATTCTTTATTTTTATGGCTATACATGTGTTATTTTTGTGCCACAACAGCAGAATCTTAGTTCTTTTACACACCTCTTAATTCTCCATTAACAGACTTCCTACCTCCTTCTGCAAGGTACAGTACCCTTAGCTTTCAACTTCTCAAAAACAATGGAATGGTGCATCAAGGATTCAAAACTCAAATCAGTACAGACCCAGAAAGAGAGAAACTGTGTGTGAATAACATCTACAGCTACTTTTATAACCCATTTTTCAGCTAGTGTAAATTTGCACAGTCCTCAATTGATTTTATCTGAGAATCCAGCCCTCAGTGTTAATTGTGCTAAAATACACATGACTCTCACCGTTACTTGTTATGAAAAGCTGCTGGTTCTAGTTGACTGAAGATGCTTCTAGGCTCCTCTTTCAAGAGCTAATATCAAATGCTTTTTCACCTACATAGAAGTCAGTGCACACACAAGCTTTGTTTGGTTAACATAATCCTTTAATTTAAATAGATTCCTTGTTTTAAGACACAGATTTCAACTCTGCTGAATATTAAGGGCCTGATTCTCCACTGCCTTTTATGCTGGTGGAATTCTATTAAAATTAATGGAGTTACACCAGCATAAAACTGGAGAAGAAACACCATGATGAGCCAGCCCCGAAGAGTCTCTATCTGATGTGTCTGCACCACCAATGGGTTAATTTTCTATTGCATTTATCTTTTTGTACACTGGTGGGTTTATTCCATTAACAGCATTTCTATTAAAAAAAACCAAACTGTATAGTATTGCAGGGTATATTTGGAGAAGCATGCAAAAGTATCTTTTTTTTTTTTTTTACCTCCTTGTTCCTTTGTATGTTCTTTGTTCTGTGGTTGTACAATGCCTTGCACAACAGGGTCCTGCTCCAGGCCTGGGGTGCAAAGGCGCTGTGACAATACCAATAATAAATAATATGACTCTATGTGACTACAGTGAAGATCAACCAGCAGGGGGAGCTGATGAGCAATTTGGGCTGTAAGCTCCTCTTCAAATCTCTGTGAAGATGACAATGTTAGGCAACCTTTTTATTAGAGTTAGGCACATAATGGATTTTTCAGTTTGCTGGCAATTCCAAAAAATTAGGGGGGAGGAAGCATTTCAGGTTCAACCAAAACTTCTTTTAATTGGAATTTTTGGGCATATTAAAAGGGGGGGAAAAATTGTTTCAGGTGAAACAAACTATTTTGTTTTGATTTTGAGCATTTTAAAATAAAAAAAATTAAACAAAATCTCCTCATAAATTTCAAATAAAAAATTCAAAACATTTCATTCTGAAAATGGCAAAACAAACCGTTTTCATTTTTCAGAACTTTGGGGTTTTTTTTTCAAAATAAGTCAATGAAATCGATGTGAATTTGCAAACTGTTTTGGTGCTGCTGAAGCTGCATTTTTGCAGAAAAATGTTTTGATTTGAAAAATGACTCACCGCTCCACCTGTAACATTGTTTTCTCCTCCTATTTATGTTTTGATATTTATTTATTTGATATTTATTAAATTAGCCAATTTCTCTGCTCCTTGTCCTCAGCTGCTGTTGCAGTGGTAGTAATCAGCTCATTCAAGAGCTGTCCAGATACTGTGGAGAATCCAAACCTTAAGGGAAACATTTTTCAAAAGGCCACAAATCATGCTCCAGCTGTGCCTGGCAACTGGGTCCATGCCAGCTTTGATTCTTTGCTTTCTTGCATCTTGCACAGGTATTTGCAGCTGTGCAAAGTGAGTGCAAAAATGCGACTGCTAGTATAGCTGCAGTGGTGATGCTTTAGGGTCACTTTGTCTTTTGCTTTATAAATAACTACACAGAAGACAAGTCTACACAATCTTGTGTAGACCATTTTTGTCCATCATAATCTAGGGGCACAGGTGGTAGGTTTTGCCTATCTAAATTCTAGCTGCTCCTGAATTGCTCTCAGGTTGCAGACAAACATGTGATGGGAGTGTGTAAGTGAGAATGTAACAATTGCATTTGGAAACGCAAAGCTGTTCGTGAGCAATCAAGAAGCCACAGGACAGGTCCTGTAGTGTAGGTCAGTTAGCTTCAGTGGAGCGCCATTGCCGGCCCTATGCTTTGAAAACCTGGCCCTGGCTGATTAAACTGTTTTCAGTGTTATTGCTACTTAAGGCATAATTAACAGCAAGGGGCATGGGAAGCTCTTGGAAAATTCCAGTGTGGTTGATGTCCCAGTCATTGCAATTCTCCTGCTAGAGCTGTAACAGACTTTGATTTTTTGGACTCCCTGGAACAGCAGGTTCAGATCCTGGCTGGGCTCCCTGAGCCTTTTATCTTTCCATGGTGGAACCAGTGGTCCTGATCCTCATCTCACTTACACCACAATCACTCCATTCTTGTAAGTGGTGTGACTCTGGTCACCAGTGTGAAAGTGGAAAGAGATTCAATGAACCTTAGGTGTAATAAAAGTGGTCATCAAAGGGTTAATTCTGTTACTCAAAGTATTATGGGTTGGTGCTATGATCCACCCCCTCCTCTACTTCCTGTTGAGTTGGTGAGTGTTTTCCACCACCTGTTTGCTGTGTAGGAAAATAAAACAGCACATTCCCAGCCTGCAGCACTGTAAGTAGAACGTGTTTCCCTTCAGAAAACCCTGAAATGGGGGCCTTTTAGAGGATACCTTAAAACTGTGTGAAGCATCCAGCTCTGTGGTGGTTTTCATGAAGAAGAGTGTTTGCTCCACGGTCTTTAGCTAAGATGTATGGGCTGGCTGCTTCCTGCCACACTAGAAGTAGTTGCATTTTGTGGACTGCCTCAGATAAAAGAGGTCACTGGACATCTAATCATTCTGTGACCACCACAATCCATCAATGAGCTTCTCAAAAATGAGTCAGAACTACAGAGAGGGAGATGTGTTATATCTTCCCTACTGCATTGGAAATCCACATCAATTGGAGGGATTCAATATAAAAAAAATTGTATGGGTGGTGATGGATGGGTTATGGGCTGGAAGGGATCAAAGTCTTAAGAGAAAAATTAGTAACTGAAGTTAAAAGGGCAGAGAGAGCATGAAAATATAAGAAAATTAGTGTAAGGAACTGTGCTGCTGAAAACTATGGGCCAGAGCTCAGGTGCTGTAAATTGACTGCAGGGGAGCCATGCTGATTTCCACCAGCTGAGCATCTGGCCTGTCTCTGTCAGCAGTTATGTGGTAGGTGGTTAGGTTTTGTGTAATGCCTGGAACACAGGCAACAAGTTGTATGGGTTTTGTTTTGTTTTTAAATTGGTGCTTGGATTTACTTCTGTGATTGACTCAGTTTAGTTCTGAACAAAGTGAAGACGCAATCCTAAAACGGGGGTGAAGAGGAAATGGAAATTAATTGCAGATAATTTATGAAATAAGGCAGTTTGTCACCTGGAATATTCTCTGCTTTGAACATGGAAACAGTTGTGTCACAGTCCCAGACAGGATAAACTTCACTGCAGTGTATTTAAATACAAACAAACAAAGCAATAAAACCACAAAACAGTCAACTAGAAACAGTGACATATTTACCCAGGTGAGTTTGAAGGTTGCCAATGTGATCCTATAAGTAGCTTGAGGGCTGCACCAATTTGCATAAAATGGAGCATATTACAAACAGCCTTGGGGCAAATTCTGCCCTCTGTTGTGTTGCTGAAAATCCAGAGAAACTGTAGGGTGGATATATACTCTGTAACTGAGAGAAGAATGTGGCTTCTTTGTCCTTAATACAAAGGTTCAGCTTGTGGAGACTACAGATCCTAGAATGCAATGTTATATCTTGATTTGAATGATAGTGACCTAGAACCATATTTGCAGAATTCTGTGAGCTCATTGTGGTCTGTAAACTGCCCTGTATGAAACTAAGTCAATGACAAAAAAAAAAAAATCCCCTATGTTAATGCAGAGTTAATATTGCTTTGTTGTATGTCTTTGCAGAATGTTGAGCTGAGCAAAGCTCAGACTTCTGAAAACCAGAAAAGGCAGAGTTAAGGCTGCCCATGCAACCTTAACTCTGCCCTCTTTCAGCAATGCCCCAGTATGCCACATTAACACATCACACTTTTACTCTGCCAACCTCACAGTTCACCGCCTTTTACAACCCATTCACTGTCACCCACAGGATTTCATCTAACACTTCAAGGACTGAAAGGAAAATAAAAGTTGGCCATGCCACTTTCCCTTTGTTCTCCTGCAAGTCGCTATATTGGCAATTATTTCTCTGTTCCAGATGTGATCAGTGTGTTAGGGGTACCTCCAGTAAATGAGGCAGTGGTTGGTAAACCTCAGCAAAATCACGTTATCAAGACAGTGGTTGCTTTGCATTATCTATGGCATTTTTGATCACTCAAGCTCATAAAGTAAGGCCCAGGGTCTAGATTCTGATTTCACACCTCTGGAAATCATCACTGATGTCAGTGGCATATACTAGTCTAAAACTGGGGTAAGTGATATCAGGATCAGGCCCGAGGAATCTGTTCTAGATTTGGGTCACACTACATGTTAGAATCCATTCTCCCTTTCTCTTAGGGAAGAGTAAGAGAGAAACATCTTCAGGACAACGGTGGTGAATATAATAGAATCCACAAGTGGAAAGTTATTTATTGATTGCAAAATCAAATGTCTACTCCCCTGTCTCAAGTGATGGAAAATGAACTGTACGGTACTGGACTGAGGATGTATTTTGTCTCATTATTTGAACAGAGAAAGAATACACTCCTGGTCACGCATGGAACAGGAGATATACAGACCCATGCATGACAACAGGCCAGATCCTCAGCTGCTGTGAATTGCTGTAGTCCCCTGACTTTGGTGGCGATATGCTGCTTCACACCAGCTGAGGATCTGGCCCGATATGTCTGCCTCTGCAGATTCTTTAGTGTTGCTAGCTCAAGAAAGTGCCAGGGGGAGGAGAGAGAGCAAAAGTGGGTGAGTGTGGGTGACAGAGAGAGGGGAGGTGATTTTATTTTTTTTTTAGCGCTGTTATTTTGTGTGGACAAAAGAACAAGTTTCCCCAAACCCTAAGAAATACAGATTTCGAAGACTTCAACAATACTTCTATTCTTTCCAAAAATCACATTATCTCCCACCTCATTTGAGCTATTGAATGGTCGTGTCATGCAAAGAGAAAGCGTGTGTGTGTGTGTTGGGGGGGAGAGCAAGGGGCAGGGAGACACCCAAACTGTCTCCACTAGATCAATGCAATCCATAAACATCACAAAGGTAATTATTCTCTGATTTAAGACTTCTGTGTGTGTTGTTTGCTTGCACCAACTAAAATGCTTGAGGCAAAAAAAAAAAATCAAGTTTTAAACTTACATGAAAATAATTTCTCCAGGAAATTGTTTTCAACCCCGACCCCCTTTTTATGGGC
Organism: Gopherus flavomarginatus; assembly: GCF_025201925.1. Taxonomy (NCBI): domain Eukaryota; kingdom Metazoa; phylum Chordata; order Testudines; family Testudinidae; genus Gopherus; species Gopherus flavomarginatus. The sequence goes on from NC_066619.1 coordinate 156,463,889, forward strand.
GTAATGACTTTTTTTCTTATGAGCAGTGTTTAATTTTGCTTTTTGAAAGCACCTTCTTAGGAAGAGTGATCAGGGCTGTGCACAGCTGGCTTTTGAAAATTGACTTTCTACTGAAACTTTCCTGCTATTATCTTGACAATCATATTATTCTCAAAGCATGCAAATATTAGGGATGACAGTGAACGCTCGCTGCAGGGAAGAGCAGAGCTTGGCCGTAAGTGGGAGGGGGCCCACTAACAATTGTGTCCCCTGTTGCAAAAAGCTATAATTTAATATTCTCATCCTAGGAGCCTCCACTTCCCTTGGTCTGTATAAAGCCACTGAGTGCATTGTTTCCCTTTGGCCAAACCACAAGGGCTGTTCCTTGAATGTTCTGCAAGACTTCAAATAGAGGATCATGCTGATAATGGCTTCAGGGCAGGATTTTTTGTTTTGCCGGGGAGTAAATGATTTAACTGTTAAAACTGAGCTAGGCCTCTAGCTTTTGAATAGAATTTTATTTCAAGGTTGCCATGAACTTGCTCGTAGATCAATAGTTTTTCTTCCTTTGCAAATCCGCAAAATAATGCAGACAAGTAATATTTGAGTTGCTCTCTATGTAGTAACCGTTAATTACTCGTCACATGATCTAGCCTTATCTTTTTGGCAAAATAGGCTAGTGTGCATCGTGCAGCAGAATCCCATGCCTTCCTGGAGAGGTTATCCTTCAGAATTCATTTGTATCATTTCTTTTTTGAACCTCGTTTTGATTTGTAAATCAAACTACGCACAGAGAGGAGATGATGATAAATTGAGCTAAATTGGCTACCGGATGAGTTCTGGTTTAGGATGGGGCGGTTTATTCAAATTCCATCCTCCCCCCCTCCCGCCATCCTGGAAATCTTTAGATTGAATAAGAATAAGCCAAATGTGGTGAACCAGAGATCTTGTGCCAAATCCAGATCCCATTGAAATCAATAGAAAAACACCTTATACTTCAATGGAAGTAGGGTTTAGCCATTTATGTTATTAGAAGTATCGGTTAGCAGCTCCTTCTCCATCAGCTGAACCCTGGGGTAGGTATAACAGCAGAAGGGTGAATGACTGGACATTAGTGGCTATGATTAAGAAATATCTTCGCTGTCACTTATGTACATACCATGCACCTGAGAAGATATTAAGATTGCTGAGGCGACATTCACTAATAAACAGCATCTTAGAGTGCTGAGCACAAGCTGGAGATTCCCATGACCACAGGGGTCCTGACTCTTGTTCAACAGCCTGGTGGTCTAAACCATCAAGGTCAGAGTGCATCTATTGGTCCGTGCATCTATTGTCTGTGTTCGTAACTTAGTCTGGGGAAAGGGATAATCGTATCTGAGCCAATCTCCACCTCCGGCTGAACCATTTGAAGCTTGATCATGAATTATTATGGCTAGATATTTATGCTGGGTGGCCATTTGGAGCCAGGGAAGAGGCCCCTTTTTCCAAATGCGGGTACATGGGGCGATGTGTGGGTTAAGTTAGCTGGGGCATCAAGGTTAGCACCCTTGATCTTCCTTTGTTGAAAGTTGTGGGATTTTCAGCATTCACAAAGCAGACCTCATCCGAAACCAGCATAGGAGCATCTGCATTTCACTGGGGCTTACTGAAGTGGAGGCCCAAGTGTGTGTGTGCGTGTGAGTGTGTGTGGGGGGCATTCAGTTCAGTGTAAGGATAACATTTCCTTTATACAGAAAAGAAGGCCTCTACCGTTTCTGTGTGCATGTATCAGATTACTGTAAACAAGAACAAACACAGCACTTGGAGATGCACACACAAAGATTAATTTATTTGACCTATATGTCGCTGGGGAGAGTGCTAATTTTTGCTGTGGGCTTCTGACGACTCTATGAGAGAGAGAGAGAGAGAGAAACCTTGGACTGGATTCTCCCCTCATATGTACCAGTGTAAATTAGGATTATTTATTCTGACCTCAGTGGTGCAATACCAGGTCAAAACTGAGGTAAGTCTGAAGAGAGCCTGGCCTATAATACCTGGACAAGAAGACACACGCTGAAATGAAAAGATGGCAAATTTATGAGTGAGAAAAGGAAATGTTTTTTATACAATGCAAAATTAGCCTGGGGAACTCATTGCCACATTATATTAATGAGATCAAGCACTTAACAGGATTTAGAAAATGATTAGGCCTTGGCAACGGATCCTTAACTGCTGTAAATTGGCATAATGAAGTCAATATACCATACTATGTATTGATCACTGATAAATTATTTATGTTACAAGGGATTTTAACAGGGTGGCTTGTTCCTCTTAAGGGCCAGCCCGCTCTGTTCATTTTATCAGACTCAGCTGAGAAGGGGTCAGGTGATCCCCATAAGGGCTGGCAGAGCTCAGCTGAGAGAAGCTGTAGGTGGAAGCCAGCTCCTGCAGTAGGTCCCGAAGCAAGGAGATTTGAGGATAGGCTGTGTCTTCCTTTCAATTTTCAGAAAAGCCTTTGGGAACTGTAGCCCAGGGTGAGCAGAAATGCTTTTTGTTTGGATGTTTTGCCTAATTTTTATGTTGAAGAATACAATTGTGCAGTGAAAGAGAGTTAGGGGTGGAAACTGGGTTGGGGAACAGGTCATCAACCTTACACGAATATAAGCTGACTACTAACTGCTTGGGGTCAAGAAGAAGCTTCCCCTGTGGGCAGCCGTTATGTGATTACATGTGCCTTCTGAAGCAGTTCATTCTCACTGATGTTGGTGACAGGGCTGCGCGCCCAGAGGATTCAGGGGGCCTGGGGCAAAGCGGTTTTGGGGGCCCCTTTCAGAAGAAAAAGGGGGAATACTACGGAATACTATATTCTTGTGGGGGCCGCTGTGGGACCTGGGGCCTGGGGCAAATTGCCCCACTTACTCCCCTCTCCCCCGGGCGGCCCTGGTTGGTGACGGGATCCTAGACTAGATGGATCACTGTTTTGATCCCATATGGCAATTCCTGTGTTCCTGTATAGTACACAATGGGCAAAATTTAATCTTGGTGTTGTCTCATTGAAACCAGAGGAGTTTCACTGGGAATGAAGATTGCTGGATAATTTGATGTTTGCCTCTACTCATGTGGCAATCTCTGCACATGCCTTGGATTCCTGTTCTTTAACATCATGTCAGTCTTCGGGACTGTCTTTTATTACCTGGGTGACATGGGCGGCACTCAACCATGGCTCTTTCTGATTTCCCTTTCAGGGTTCCCAACGTTCCAGTTGTTCAAAACTGGACACGACATTCCCTTCCCTGCTCGTCACTCACTTCCCCCCCCCATCCCTGTCGCTCAATCCCCCCAAAGTCATTCGCTGCTCCCCTGCCCCCCCCGGGACTCTCATACTGCCTGCGGAGCTGGGCTGGGAGGAGCTGACGCAGAGCCTACCTGTCCGATTAGCAGGGGGAGGCGGTCCCTGGAGTGAGGGGTCAGAGTGTGCTGGGGCCCTGGGAGGCTGAGAAGGTGGGACGGGCTGTCACGAGTGGTGAGCCGGGGTGCCGGTTCCACTTCTCAAACACCACTTGCTGTCAGGCTTCCTCCTCCTCCAGCAGCAGCTGCTTTTTCTGCCCTCCTGGAAGTGGAGGCCGATTGTGGTTACTGCAGTAACCGGACTTTTGGTGTCCAGTCAGCAGTACTGACCGGACTCTGCACAGGTCCCCTTCAACTAGACTTAATGGTCAAACACTGGACACCTGGCAACCCTATTCCTTTGTGCAGTACCAGACCTCATGTTAAACCGGTGGGATCTGGATTGCCTTCACTGTCACCCTGATGCCCGTAGTTTTCTAATCTCAAGGGCAGGCTTCTGCAATGCCTATATGGCTTTCCTGAGAAAACTGTAGGACTCCAACTTCTGCCAGTGTGTTGCTTCCAGCTGACATCGTGCATGTTTCACTCTGCTCTCAAGAGCCTTACGCTGGCTCCCTGTCACGTTTTGAATTTATTTTAGTACCACTTTCCTGATATGCACGACCCATGGATCTACTAGGCGGGTTGTCTTAGACCCATGTGCTTTCCTTCACTGTGAGTTGCAAAGGGGAGCCAACTGGAAGTGAGCTGGGGAGAACCATTCTGAGGAGAGTAGAAGCTGTGTGGAAGCCCCACCTTGCCCCTGAAATGGTGGCAGCCCTTGCACATGATAGCAACATTTTGGGGCTCTGCAGGAACTCTGGGAGTATAGGCAGCCAGTGAAAGGCATTTGGGAAACAGTCCATCCATAGGGCCTGGTCCCTCTGAGGTCAGAGGCAGTGTGATCTTGGGGATAGGGCATCAGCATGGGAGCTGTGAGACCTCAGTCAGTAGCCAGTTGTCATCTAGTTCAAGTCACTTCCCAACTGCTTCCCCTCCCAAGCTTGTCCGTCCTATCAGTTTAGACTGTGGGGCAAGGACCCGTCTCTCACTACGTGTCTATATAGTACCTAGCACAATGGGTCTCCAATCTCAGGTGAGGGCTCTAGGCCTCACTATTGACATTCATGGTAACATTTCTTTCACGCTCCCGCAGCCGGTTGAAAGCCTGTAACTGAATAAGAAACCCTGATATACGGAGTATTTACTGCCATCTTCTGTATGTTGTCCACACAGATGTCCACTTTCTAGCCCTCCAACCTACTTAGCAGCGTGCCAGCCCCTGACAATTCCTGGTTACTCCACAACAAAACATGCTGCATATTGACTTTAAGCAGCAAAGGCCCTTGGAAATGATGGCATGTCACAGACGCCAGCTCAGAGCTGTTCGAACTGGAATGTGGCTATGTACCACCAGGACACGAGGTCCTACCCTGTCTTCCACCTTCTGCAACCTCATTGGCTGCAGTCAGGGCCGGTGCAAGGATGTTTCGCGCCCTAGGCAAAACTTCCACCTTGTGCCCTCCCCCCCCGCCCTGAGGCGCTCCCCCCTGCGGCAACTCCTCCCCTCCGCCCTGAGGCGCCCCCCTTGCGGCAGCTCCCCACCCCCCCTCCACCCTGAGGCACCCCCCCCGCACCCCAGCTCACCCCTTCTCCATCTCCACCCCGAGCATGCTGTCACCGCTTCACTTCTCCCGCCTCCCAGGCTTGTGGTGCCAATCAGCTTATGTGCCGCAAGCCTGGGAGGCGGGAGAAGTGAAGCAGTCCCGGCGTGCTCGGGGTGGAGACGGAGCAGGGGTGAGCTGGGACAGGGAGTTCCCCTGCGTGCGCCCCCCCCCTACTTGCTTCAGGCGGCCCTCTCCGCACTCCCCTGCCCCAGCTCCCTCCGCCTAAATGCTGGCGGCCGCCGAAAATCCTGCCTGCTGAAGAAAATGGCGCCCCCCAAATCCTAGTGCCCTAGGCGACCGCCTACTTTGCCTAAATGGTTACACCGGCCCTGGCTGCAGTGGCATTGCACAGGGTGTAAATCAGGGCAGGATTTGGCCTGTAGGGTCAGAGCACTAAGGGCTTGATCCTGCACCACTGAAGTTAATGGCTTCAGTGGGAACTGGACCTGACTCATGGAAAGCAATAGAAACTATTGGCCCAGTGGTGCATTTTCCATTTGATATTCTGAAATACCGATAGAAATAGCAAGAATTAAAATATTTCCTGCACTTTGACACCAGGGTGATTAGCGTGATATAAGCACCTGATCAGGTAAGACTCAGGAGAGGGCACTATGCAAATATGTAGGGAGCACGTTATAATTTTAAGCTGAGAGGAAGTCTGGTCTATTCCTTACAGCACAGAAGTGGGGGGTGTCTGTCAATAAAACTTAAGTAGTTGCTTAAAGTTAGCACTAGCTTAAATGCTTTGCTGAATAGGTTCCTGAATCAGTGCCTCAGTTTCTTCATCTGTATTATGGAAATAATAATTCTCAGCTGTCCCACAGGAATGTTATCAGAATTAATGTGTGTAAAATGCCTGTTGGCCATTGGAAGGAAAGGGCTATGTAAATGCCAGCAAGTAGCTTAAAACTTCTGAGCAGCTCTAATCACTGCTGCCAGCATGGAAAGGGTTAAATGATATGTCACTACTGGGGGGCCTGGTCCTATTAATTGGGCTTATTTTCTGCAGCATGAGCTCAAGGATGTGCAAAAAGATGGAGTGAAACCAGTGCAAAGCGCGGGCTTAAAGTGACTGCTCTACTAAATGTCAACGGCCCAACTAAATATAACCCCGAAAGTAGAATTTATGCTTTGCACTCCTTCGCTTTTTTATTGTGGTGAGGGAAAAAAAACAGGAACTCAGCGGGCTGTAACTTTAATAGGTCATTCCAGCCAGTGCTTACCTTTACAAAATCCTGATAATACAGGGAAGACAATACAGTGATCAAAAGCAGTGATGAGATTTTTTTAGCAGCATTAACCGTCATGACCTAGCAAAATGAAAGAAAATGGTTTAACAGAACTGTCAGATCCAATATAGCTAATAAAGGCATGGATAAATGTTTATTACATACCGGAGACAGATCATTTCTGTACAGAAATTGAGGATGACCTTTACTGATAACTCCTATCTGCCTGATATCCTGAATAAGAAAAAGAGAGAGGCAGAGAGCTGCGCTTTTGCTGATATTTATGAAAGGTGGGGGGAAAAATTACAATTTGCAGATGACTTTTTTAGAAGTGGGCTATCGTGAAAGCAAAGAGACAGAACGTTTATTCAGCCTAAGGGATTTCAAGGCATTTGTTTGTGTCATGAGTGAAATGAGCGCTTTCAAGTTAGAACCCCTCATTAGTTCACTTGTCATTTCATATATACATATGTGTGTGTGTATGTGTATGTATGTAATATGTGGGTGGGGGTAAGTCTAGGGGCCTGATTCCTCACTTCCTTACTCTAGTTGTATCCAAGTGTAGCAAGTTACCAACTGGAGTAAATTGGTGGTAAATCATTTCCCTACCAGCAAGATTGTTAAGTGCTCAGCACCCACAGATTTTCAAAAGAGGCTGGCACCCAACAGCTCCCATTATGTTGACATTTATGACCTGACTTCCAAAAGAAAATTTGAAATTCTCACCTCTTATTTTGGTGCTTAAATGTGAATTGAGCTCCTTTGAAAATTGCACGCAACTCTCCCTCATGTTAAAAGACCATTATTGAGGTGGCAAACAGGGCCGGCTCCAGGCACCAGCATCCCAAGCAGGTGCTTGGGGCGGCAATCTGCAAGGGGAGACAGTCCCTGTGTTTTTGCCCCCAAGCAGTGCGTTGAATTGCAGCAGTGGACGGCGGGGGCAGTCGGTGTGCTGTTAGGGCGGCACATGCGTTTCCGTGGTGGTGCAATTCGGCGGCAGCTTCTATGTTCATCTGTCCGCGGGGGTGTAGCTTCAGTCTTCCAGCTGAAGACAGAAGCTGCCGCTGAATTGCCACCGCTGCGGAAACGCGCGAGCCACCCTAACGGCGCACGAACTGCCCCCGCCATCCCACGGCAATTTGGCGAGCTGCTTGGGGCGGCAAAAACAGTAGAGCTGGCCCTGGTTGTAAAATCAACCACTCAAAAGGAAAATGCCAGCATTGGGGTTGTCTTGAGCATGCTAAGTGAAGATGGAATTTTCAGCTAAAATTGAAAATTTTTTTTTGAGCATGTGCAGATTTTGATTTTTCAGTGTCTTCTTACAACTTGGCCAGATTTTGTTGGATTTTCACAGGGACAGCAAAAGGCACATTCCTGGTGCAGAGGCCCCCTTGCCAAATTTCAAGTCTCCAAAGAATAGAGCTGCTCAAAGAAGTTTTTTTAAATATATGTGTAAGCAGAGTCAGGATAAGCTCTACCCTGACATCTGGTGGAAAGAATTTCACAGAGTGTATTTGCATAGGCACGCCTACCCTATCCCAGACTGCCGAGCTGTGGGACTGCTTGGTGACAAATGACTCACCCTCAGTTGAGTGGTACTTGCTAGACAAGGGACATGGGTTCCAAAACCCAATGAATTGAGAGAGGCTGGGGACAGATATCTGTGTCTGGTGGTGCAGCCTCCTTGTGGAGCCAGAAGCACCAATTGCACCCCCTCCTCTCTCCACTGTGGAATGTCAGAGTTGATTTTTTATTCCCTTAAGAATCTAAATACAGGTTACTGAGCTGAACTCACTTTGGGCTAATGGTGCACTAGCACTGGGGCTCCCCTACTATTAGCAGAAATCACTAAGAGCTGAAAATCACTAAAGAGCTGAAATTACTGAGCTGAGAGCACTGAGTACAGTGCTAACTAGTGGGGAAGCCTGAAGCTATACTGTGGAACAGAGCCGCTGGCGGAGTGGAGCAGTTTGTGGGGACGGCTGGAGCGGATCACGGGACAGCTGGTGGAGCAGAGCAGCTGGCAGAGCGGAGTAGCTGTGAGACGGGTGGAGCGGCCCACAGAGCGAGCAGAGCCGAGCAGTTTGCAGGGACAACTGGAGCAGCCCACAGGACAGCTGGTGGAGCAGAGCAGCTGGTGGAGCGGAGCAGTTTGTGAGGATGGCTGGAGGAGCAGAGTGGAGCGGCTGGTAAAGCGGAGCAGTTCGTGGAGAAGGCGGGAGCAGAACCCACAGAGAGGCAGGGCAGTTGGCCCCGGACCACGTAAGGTTCCCCTTTCTACCCAGGCTGGGGGGGGGACCTCTGCAGATAGACTCTTGAACTTTGGGGCTGCACTGACCCAGGACAGAGACTTTTGGGATTGTGGGACTTTTGGGACTGTGGGTGATTTGGAGGGGGGTTGCTGGACTCAAGAGCCCAGGAAAGAGGACACAGCCCAATTTCCTGGGGTGGGTCTTTGCTCACGGTTTGGTCTATGAACTCTAGTTGAGGTGTTTTTCCCAATTTAGTGTTTGTTGTTTATCTCATGTATTAAACCTTTTCTGCTACACCGAGACTCTGTGCTTGCGAGAGGGGAAGCATTGCCTCTTTGAGGCGCCTGGGGGGGGGTGTAAGATTTTCCCAGGTCACTGGGTGGGGGCTCGAGCTGATTTGGCATTGGGTTATTTGGATACTGAACCCGGCCCTTGTTGCTGCCAACTCAGAGGGGCAGAAGGGTTACATATGCAAAAGAATGTATTTTTTTCCTTGCCTCATTCTTGGAAATAGATTAATTGTCTTAGGTAAAATAAAAAAAAAGTTAGCTTGTGGCAGACACACAGCACAGAAAATTTTAGCCTTTGCAGTTATAGTCAGGCAAAGATATAAGTAACCAAAACCAGGGTCTTACAATGGAAAATGTTGGGCAACCTTAATAATGAGGGACACTACGACCCCCTTGTAATAAATGAAATAATATTTGGGATATGGTGTTGAATAATTACCTGATTCAGGGCCTGATTTTGATCTCACACGTTTTACCCAGCTGTAGCTCCTCTGATTTCAAATAAATTATTCTTGGTTTATTCCAGTATAAGCGAGAACAGATTCAGGTCTGATATATGCCCACTGTATGTTAAAAATAAATATTTTATCCCCTTAATTATCATCCGTAATAATAAACTTCTGCCTCTGCTGGTTCTCTGAAGCTTGCCAGTTGTATACAGATCTTATAAAGCTATATCTCATAACACACAACTCTCTCTGACACCATTGTTGGAACCCAAACCAACAGGGCCTCAGCTGGTGCAAATTAGCATAGTTCTGTTGACTTCCTAGGAGCTATGCTGATTGACATCAGCTGAGGATCTGGCCCTTTGGCTGTATGAGTTGTAATGAGAACAAGTTTAAATCACAGGCTTGCAGTAGGTCTCTGTTAGGACATAGCCCTGTAGAAACAATGGTGTGTGTGTTTTCTCTATTGGTTGTACGTATGACTTATTAGATGCCAGTAGTAATGCTTAGGTCTGGTAATAATTTCACAATAGGCTGAAATCATACTTTAATGATGCAGTTTGAAGCAGGAAAGGGGAAGGTATGATTCATGGGTTCATCTGATGACTTAGAAGAGAAGCACATCAGAAAAGGAAATTGCTTAAATCAGTGCTGATGACTAGAGCCCTGGAAATCTGCGGATGCAGATATCTACGGACTATGTTTGCTGATCACGGATGGGTGCAGATCCAAATTTTATATCTAGAGCCCTTCAGCTCTGTGGATATCCACTTTATATCATGTTTGTGGATTGTAGATCAGATCCAGATACAAATTTTGTATCCATGCAGGGCTCTATTGATGAGGAGCTGAAAACTTCCTACTGCACTTGCCCTGTGGCTTAACAAAATGCCTTTTACTTTCCAGTGCTGTTTAGCTCTTTTCTTTTACAAGTCCACTGAGGCGCATTCTAGTTGCTATTTTCTAACATGGCTGCAACTAGGATTGCCAACTTTCTAATCGCACAAACCCAAACACTTTTGCCCCACCCCTCCGCTGCCCCTTCCCAAGGCCACGCCTCTGCCCTGCTCCTTCTCTGAGGCTCCACCCTTGCTCACTCCATACCCCCTCCTTGCGTTGCTCATTGTCCCCTACCCTCATTCACTTTTGCCGGGCTGGGGCAGGGGGTTGGGATGTTGGAGGTGGCGAGGGCTCTGGCTGGGGGTGCAGGCTCTGGGGTGGGGCCAGGGATGAGAGATTTGGGGTGCAGGAGGGGTTCTGGGCTGGAGCTGAGGGGTTCAAAGTGTGAGGGGGACTCAGGGCTGGGGCAGGGAGGGTTAGGGTGCAGGAGGGGATGTGGGCTCTGGAAGGGAGTTTGGGTGTGAGAGGAGTCTCAGTACTGGGGCAGGGAGTCAAGGTGCGGGAGGGGGTGAGGGGTGCAGGCTCCGGCTGGGTGGCACTTACCTCGGGCGTCTCCCATAAGCCACCAGCATGTCCGTCTCAGAGGCAGCTTGGAGGCTCTGAGCACTGCTCCTGCCTGCAGGCACCGCCCCGCAACTTCCATTGGCCAAGGTTACTGGTCAACTGGAGCTGCAGCATCAGCGTGTGGAGCCCCCGTGACCACCCCATGCCTAGGAGCTGGACATGGCGGTCGCTTCCACAAGCTGTGCGGAGCCAGGGCAGATAAGGAGCCTGCCTTAGCCCCATTGCGCTGCCGACTGGACTCTGGCCTATTAAAATCTCCTGGATTGCCTTTAATAGTCACCGGGAGATTGAGGCCGATACTGGGAGACTCCCGGCCAGTCTGGGAGGGTTGACAATCCTAGATGCAGTGCAGGTAGGATTGTACTCTTGCTGATTGCAGTGTTGTTGTAGCTGTGTTGGTCCCAGGATATGAGAAAGACAAAGTGAGTGAGGCAATATCTTTGATTGGACCAGCTTCTGTCTCTTTCACCAACAGAAGTTAGTCCAATAAAAGATATTATCTCACCCACCATGTTACTCTTTCTGACTCATTGGGTAGCGTGAGGCTCACAAAAACAAAGCTTTTATTTTTTGCAGAAACCTCAGTTGTTAACTCTCCAGGCCTGTTTATGGCAATTCATGTCACTATCTCTTGGATGAATTTTCTCTGCCGTCGATGCGGACTTTGTTTGGCCTTAACATCAGGCCTGAACTTTCCCAGAGGAGCCTCACTAAAAAACTTCACAGATGAGATAGACCGTAAGGGGGGGGGTCTCTTGTCAGAGATGTGTGACTTCATGTCTCGACCTGATAATCACGCCAGGATTTGCCGTTGAGTAGGATTTCCACTTTCAACAAACACACAGCGAAAACTGGCACAAACAGTGGTGGTTTGTTTTTCAGACTCTGCTCAGCTGTAAGGATATCGTGGAAGTTTTCCCATGGACTTCAGTGGGGCTAGGATTTCACACTGTGAGATCTGACCCAAAGAGCCTGATCCAAAGTGCATGGAAAGATTCCCATTGACTTTAAAGGAATGTGGGTTGGGCCCTGAGTGGGGCAACTGGCTCGAGGGAAAATAAAACAAACACCTGAATGTTCACTCAAAACTCTGAATAAAGCACCATTTTTTTAAAAAAAGGTGGGGCAGCTGTTTAGGAACATCATCCACCCTGATGCTCTGTGAGAAAGCTCCTCCTTGGGATATTCCCACCTGGAATGAAAGAAGGAAGAGCTAGACATGTCAGAAGAGACTTAGTTCTCACAAGATTTTCAGCCCAGCTTTGCTTCCTCCAAAAGCTTGGTCAGGCATCTGGGGCCAGGTTCTCAGATGGTGTGAAGTGATGTCAATTTCCCCAGGGCCCCAGTCTAGCAAAACACTTAAGGATATGCCTACCTCTAAGTATGCAAGCCGCTCCAGTGGTTTAAGCAAATGAACAGTCCCACACAGAAGTGTGCACTTGCTTAAGTGCCTTGCTGGTTCAGGACCCAGCTGAAGATCTGGCCCCTGGAGTCTAGGCTGATTACCCAACATGTGGCTTATGAGATTTATTTGTCTTTCCAAGCAATAAGCATGTGTGTGCTCTGATTTAGAAGGCAAATACTCCAGCAGATGAGCGAGGCAGCAGGAAGTATGGGCTAATGGATTGGGCACAGCATGGGGTTGGCTTGGACAGACACATGTCTGGGAGCCAGGGGCTCCTGAATTCTATTGACCAGGAGAGCAGATGAATGACTGACAGATGCATGGGATGGGTTGAAATGGCAGACTGCAACTTTAATTAATTATACCTCTGGGAGGGGCACTCCAGTGCTCAGCCCTCACTCTCGCATATTGGGTCATTAATTGGTTCCAGTGTGGCTTACGGGGCTTTAACCACAAACCAAACAATAACTTGGGGTAGACTTTGCCCAGACTCAGCTCTGTTGTGAAACCTCTGCTGTAAGAGGTGTGTGTGTGTGTGTGTGTGTGTGTGAGAGAGAGAGAGAGAGAGAGAGAGAGATAAGAAGCACAATGCTGAGGGGGGGAAGACAGGGGAACCTTGGTCTGCAAAGATTTCAAGCCCTTCTGTTGCATGAATGCAAAGTCCAGCTCTGCGGTCCTCGGTCTCCTTTACCTCTGGGAGCTGGCCCTTTTAGCCGTTCCCTGCACCGGACATCGGTTACAAGTCTGTAATCATAACGGCATTCTACGAATCCTATTGTTCCCAACCCAGTTGCGCTTGTAGGAGGGTGCAAGGAAGATGGAAAAACCCACCAGACCGAATGCCAGTTTGGCCCAATGGGAATGTTCGTTTCTTGATCCCTAAAGACAGGCAATCAATCAGCCCAGTAGCACCATAAGCGGCACGACTTCTAATCCCTAAGGGGAGAGAGGGTATGTCTAGACTGTGATTAAAAACCCCATGGCACTGAGTCTCACTGGGTCAGCTGATTTGGGATTGTGGGGATTGGGCTGCCGGGCTATAAAACTGCAGTGCAGTCGTTTGGACTCAGGCTGGAGCCTGGGCTCGGAGAGCCTCCCCTGCTAAAGGTGGCGAGAGGATAATCTCATATGTGCCACTGACTCACTGTGGGGCCTTGGGTAAATCATGTGAGCTCCCTGTGCCTTGGTTTACCCATCTGTAAAGCCAGCATAATCATACTTCACTAACCATTGAAGGGCTTAGTTTGTTAATGTTTGCACAGTACTCTGAGGATATAGGGCCAAATTCTCCACTAGCATCATCTGGTGAAAGTCCATTGAAAGCAATGGAGCTATGCCAATTGACACCAACCGAGCATTTGGCTCACAAAGTGCTAAGCTGTGTTTTTAGCCAGAGAACTGTCCCACGTTAGCGCCAGCGCCAGCTCTGTTATGTTCTCTTGGACGCTATGTTTATCACCTTGTCTTTAGTCAGTTTGACTTTCTAACTGACTGATCCCGGAAAGGAAATATTTCAGTTCGCTTATGAGACTGCAGGCTTGGGAATGGGGGTTAAACTCATGGTGTTGTCAGGGCTGATCACAGAGCTGAATTTGGAGTGTGTATCTTTAAAACAAATTATTTAAAGCAAAAAAAAAATCTTGGGAAAATTAGCTGCAGTTTGAAAACAGAACATTTTGTCAAAATCAAATGTATTTCAATGAGGGAGAATCACTCTAATGGCTGAGAAGAATGCAAAGATTAAATGAGGTATGAATAGCTGTAAGATGGGACAATTACCACCTCAGAAACAATATATTTGTAAAGTTAATTCCTCTTGAACATGAACAATCTCCTTACACTTGACCCCCTTCTATTGCCTCTTCCATGCCTGAACTCTCCTTGAACTTTGAAGATCCGTCTTGAGAGTATGATACGGCCATCTCCTTTGCATCTGGTTATTTTAGCTCCAATGTGCAGCCCTAAAACGGCAATTATGGTGATATATTGCTCAAGTCACCCGACATGGATTAGTATCGGGATCAGCACATTTATGCACGCAGGAGTAGTCAATGGAGACTACAGCTATGATTTTAAATGACTTGATTAATTCTGAAACAACATTTCAGAGTCCATTAGGTCCAGCAGGTGTTGGGGTGTTCAGTCCGCACTTCCAGCCTGCGCCGAATGTTCAGATCTCATTCCCTTAAAGAACAAGAGCACATAGTATTTATTGCTCCTCTTTGCCAAGAGTCTTTTCTTTCTCCCTTCAATAAAAGTGTATTGGTCTGGAGGGCAACTTGGACCATAAGTTCTTTTCCTAAACCACATGGCTGAATTCATATTTCTGAACCGTAAAATGTCCCTTTAAATATCTGGGTGGTTACAGTAGGGGGTGTACCAGCACGAGAACCTTAATTTCTTACTCGTTGGTCAGCAGAGCTGTTTCTTTAATACACAAGAAAGGAGAACGGTGTGATGGCAGCAAAGAACATGTGCCTGCTTCTGATATCACACTGATATTACACCAGTGTAACTTCGATGCAAGTGGATTTTCTTCAGATTTACCGCAATGAAGAATGATTAGCAAGGTCAAGAAATTGTAATCAACTTGATAACCTTCCTTTCTTATAGTGACAGCTGGATCCTCAGCCAGTGCATTTCAGTGTAGTGCCATTGACTTCAATGGAATTATGCTGTTTGACACCAGCAGAGGATGCGACGTGGAGTTTTTGTTGCAATAAAAGTACAGCCTGAACATACCTGCATACACAGTTGAAAATTAGTGATGATCTTGCACTGTGTGGGCTAGATGCTTTTGTATGTTGATTTAGCTCTGCTGAAGTCAGTGGAGCTTTGTTGATTTATACCAGATGAGGGTTTGGCTGTCAATATAAGAAAGCAAGTTAAGGTAGATTAGTAAAATCAAGGGATCTGATTCTAATCTTTCATCACCCTTCTTTGGACTGTTAGCCGTATAGGGCTAGATTCTCGGCTGCTGTAAATCAAGATGGCTCTGTTGAACTGGCCTTAAATGTTATGTTTAAAAGCCCTGGTGGTTGGGGTAGTTAGACTCTGCGGAATATGATTCACCGTTGCTCTGCTGTACCTTGTGTGGTCAGTTCAACCGCAGGAAAATGAGGGTGAAATGCTGCTAAATCAGAATGGAGAGGATTTGCACACACTTTACGCAGGCGGAAAGGATTGCACAAGGTGCAGAGCAAGGGAGAATCAGGCCTTGGAGGTAGACTCACTCTTTTTCATGGGAGAAGGAGCAAATGTAAGCACAGCTTTAGGGAGTTTCTGGTGCAGGCAGTCTGTACCTTACTGTTATAGTCGTTAGCTAGAGTCGCTTTCTGTCGTGGCTCAAACTTTTTCAATAAAATTGCCAGGGGGGACGGTATGTGTGTGTTAAAACAATGAAATGATCATCGCAAGTCATCATCTGAATGTTCATACATCGAACACTTCAGTGCAGAGGAGAAGCAGATAAACAAGCCCATCATAGTCAACAGGTCAGATTCACCAGAGTTGGCCCCGGGAAGAGTTAATACACATCTTACTGCTGCTGCCACTCAGGGTGTTCTGTGGAAGTGTGGGGTGGGAGTGTGATTTTAGGGTTTGGCTGAAGTTTAATGGGAACAATGCAACAGGCTTTGCTGATGGGATGTGCTGATGCTGCATCTCCTTGGTGCCCTGGACCATGCCCCAGACTGGCTGGCAGTGCCCCAGTCTGTTCTGGGCTGTTCTGACTCCTTATGTTCCCTAACCCAGCAGAGGGGGTTAGGGTCATTTTCTCCTACAACCACTTCCTCCCAACAGGCTTTCTGCCCCAGGAGGCCTGCACCTAGGGTGACCAGATGTCCCGATTTTATAGGGACAGTCCTGATTTTTGGGTCTTTCTCTTATACAGGCTCCTATTACCCCCCTGCCCCCTGTCCCAATTTTTCACATTTGCTGTCTGGTCACCCTACCTGCACCTGGGTTTATGTTGTAGAAGATGGCATAAACCCAGGCTGAATGGCCCAATGCATGGCATATTAAGATATAGACAAATAATAGCAGCCTTAATAAAGTCAGGGTAAAGGCTTGTCTGGCTCCAATGTGAGACCATTTTAATGTTATCGGCTTTATGTCGTCTAAGAACTGGGTCCTAGAGCTCTGTTGGGTCCCTGAGGTACCTGATGAATGTGTGTGAAGCTTTTGGAACACGTAAAACGCTGTACGCCCTGATTCAGGAGCGCTCTTACACATGTGCTTATGTGCATTGAAGTCAATAGGCTTTAGGAATGCGCTTAAAGTTAAGCATGTGCTTAAGTGCTTTCCTGCATAGGCATAAAGTTAAGTGTATATGCAACTGAATAAAAGCCTATAAGCAGTAGGCATTATTCTTGCCATCACTATATTAAAACCAGCTTGTCGTAGTTATGAGCTTGGGAATGGGAACCAGCTGTGGCTTAACTAAGGGTACGTCTACACTGCAAACCCCCCCAGTGAAGTGGGTGGGTCTCAGAGCCCAGGTTCCAACCAGAGCAGGAATGGCTACACTGCTATTTTTAGCTCCGCTGCGTGAGCCTGAGTCAGCTGACCTGCGCTCTGAGAATCACTGCTGTGGGTTTTCTTTGGTGGTGGTTGTGTTGGGTTGTTTCTTTTTTTTTCTTTTCAGGGTAGAGGTACCCTCAGAGACCTCTGAAAAATGTGTAGGATGAATAAATATGCTGATCTAGTAGAGCTGTTCTGTCATCCAGAGCATCGTTTTCTATCGCCCAGGCAAGTGCTGGGTGAAACCAGAAAGCCTTCCTGGAGAGTCCCTGCTGGACTGGTCCTCCAGACTCCGTTGTTCTGTGTGGGTGCACAGAACAAAAAGGGTAAAAGAAATGAAGATAATAACTTTACTGAGACAAAGCGGCTGACGTGGGGTTGGATGCTCTTGGATAAAGCAGGGAGTAGTGTGGGTCCAATATGGAATAGAGATTAGATGGAAGGAACAGGGATCATTGACAGATGCTTTTTGTGCATTCATTGCCACGTTGTTAAATCTGTTGGGCCACATCCTGAAGTCCTTACTCTGTCTTTACTCAGGCAAAACTCTCATTGAAATTAATGGGAGGTTGGCCCAAGTAAGACTGGAGGCTAAACTCTGATACCCTTGCTCATGTGGAGAAGTGCCTTGTTTCTCAAGGAGTCCCACTGAAAGGACTGCTTGGTTTCAGTCAGTGGGAGGTAGGCTCCTAAACACCTTTGAGGATCGAGGCCCAACATACTAACTAATCCATGTGGATAAGAATATCAGAGTCTGGCATGCGTGCGGAGTTCAGTATTTGCCTGGTTGTTTTAAAGACAGTAGCCCTTAGCATATACTGTGGAAGAGAATATGTGTAAAGGCCAGTTCCCATTCTGTCTGGAGAATCCCAGAGAAGGGAGCTCCCAAATGGATGTTGCTTCTGTTTGAACTGAGCACGTTATGGGCCCAATTCTTCAAGCACTTCTTTATGGAGCACTCTTTTACTTAGAGGGGAGTTCCTGATCCAGGAGACTTTCAGAGTGGGGCCCTCTCTTTGGGAATGTCAACCAGTGCAGAGACCCTATGGGCCTGATCCAAAGCCCATTGAAATCAGTAAGAGTCTTTCAATAGACATCAGTGGGATTTCAATCAGCCCCTAAAAGGACCAATGCCACTCTCCTCCTCAATGGAGATAATAATTTACTCTGAATATACACCGAGGGAACTGAATGGCGAATCAGCCTCTTATGCCTAGAGGAAACATTCAGAATTGTTACATGTGTGATGGAGTAACTCTGGCTTTGCCCTGTAGACAGTGTAGTTCAGGTAGCTCAGGTGATATCAAAGCAGTTTTAACTTTACCAGGTGCACCTGTCTGCTTAAAAAATATCCAATTCTTGCTTTTTTAAACTGGTGAATAGAGCTTGCTGAGCAGGATTGTTTAGTCCTGTGGAAAAATTTCAATGAAAAAGGTTCTGTTTTCATTTACATTTTTCCTCAAAAGATGGGTGGAGTGGGTTCATGGTGGTGTTGGTTTCTGAAAGAGAACTTGAAAAAATGTAATTGAAAATGGACATTTTATGCAGAAATGTCCAGTTTTATGCAAAAGTAATGTTTTGTCAAAAAAATATTTCAGACAAAAATCTTGACCAGTGACTTTGCTGAAACCTGATGGTTTTGTGCTTGTGCACCTTCCTGCAGGCTGGCAACACTTTCACTCCCTTGAGGGAAAATATAACACCCTTTATACAACCAAAATGCTCGCCACATTCAAATAAAGGCAACGTTTGCTGCCCAAACCTTTTGCCTGCTCCAGGTTTCTCAGTGCCACTTTCTTTTTAAATCCTAGATCAGAAACATACCCTCAGACCTTTAATATTTTGCAAAGTTCTAATCTCCATTCTCAGGACAATTTATACCAAAGCCCCATTGTTTTGAGTAATTATTTCTGCATATTCCTAGATTCCAAGGCCAGAAAGGATCCCTATGACTATCTAGTCTGACCTGCTGTATAACACAGGCCAGAGAACTGCCCCCAAATAATTCCTGTTAGAACTACAGCTTATCTTTGATTTTAAAATTAGCAATGATCGAGAATCCACCAGTTTTATTTATTTAGGTTGTAAGCTTTCTATGGGAGAAAGAGTTTCTTAGTATGGTTTGTTTAATGTCTAGCACAGTGGGACCATGCTTTTGACCAGTGTCTTTAGGTGCTAATATTGCAAATGGCCCCTTTTTGTTTATAATTTTTCAAAAACTGGATCTGGTTCCAAACTTTGTAACCACAGAGCGCAACCACCTCTTTGCACAACAAACAGGATGGACTGCACACAAGGAAAGACATCCTATAACTCCCTATAGCTAGAGAGACACCATTAGGGGGAGCTCTGGATCTAACAATAAGTCTGTACTTGACCACCAATGTAAATCACAGGCTAAAGCCAATTCTGTACCCCTCAGATATAATGATGCATTCATAGAGAGATTCATTAAGCAGACTTTATGTGGGGGAAATATGCAGAGAAGGATGGGTCGGATCCACTCCCAACCTGCAGAGATGGCATGGGGCATCTGCTGCTGCTTCTCCAGTCTGTTGGCTGGAGCAGAGACAGCGATCTCTTTACAAAGGGGACTGTGGCCACTGGATGTTTGTAATCCTTGGCCTTTCTCTGGCCTTCCTCAAGCCCTCTCCTCTGTGGAGAACTAGCAAAAACTACAGCTTTGTGTGCGTGTGACGTCCCCCTGGGTACCTGCTGTCCAGTCTTGTACGCTGGTTGGTATGCAGCACTGATGTGCATGGGGTGGATCTTCCCTGGCCCCTAAAGGGCTAAGTAAATTTCACCCTCAGGGCCTTGCGCTAGTCAGTTTCAAACCCCACGTAACCCTGACAGATTAAGCAATGATCCACTGGATCTCGTGTTGGAGGGAGCCTCCAGATTTGTCAGTTTGCAGCCCAAGGCACTGGTGCACAGCTCTGACTGCTGTTGCTGTCACAAGACACACACCGAGCCTGGGTTTGGGGCCATGAGGATGGACGTCACAGGAGGAAGAGCTGGCTGAGCAGCAGACAGTTCACGGAACAATAGAAGGTAAAGAGATGAGCTTCATTAGGTCATCTGGACCATCCTGAGACAATGCAAGATTGTCCTGTACACTGTATTTCCTGGTATTCAGTTTTAAATATCCCAAGAGCTGGACCTTTCAGAGACTGCTCCACTTAATAGAATTGGCTTTACTGTCCAGAAGGTTTCTTTCAGTCAGCCCAGATTTCTCTTTTGTTAATTTCAGCCCATTATTCCTAACTACACTCTCTTGGACCACTCTAAATAATTCCTCTTCCTCATTGGAGTGTACACCCCTCAAACATTTGTAGACCGTTACGGTGTCCTCCATTAGCCATTGTTTTAGCCACGCTAGAGAGTATTGATCTTGGGGCTAAAACACCAGGGTTGGACTCAGGGGCTTGGTGTTCAATCTCTCCGTCTGCCACTGGTCTCCTATATGACTTTAGGCGAAAGTCACTTCATTTTGTTGTGCCTCAGTTCCGTGTCTGTAAAGTGGGGATAATACCACCTCCAATGTCTGTATTGTTTCCTTAGATTGTAAGCTTATTGAGGGAGAAGCTGTTGTTTGCTGTCTGTACAGTTCCTAGCACATTAGGGCACTGACCTCAGCTGGGGCATCTAGCCACTACTGCAATCTAAATGTACACATTTCGCTAGTTTATATGTGTCCTCATGCCCCTTCCTTTAGCTGCCGAATCGTCTTTTGTAGCTCTTCTCTCAGCTCCCTCCAACTCCTCAACCTCTTTCTGGTCTGGAGGCACCTAGAATTGAATTCAGTATTTCAGGCGCTTGGCAGCTCTCACAGGGACGCCTTACAATGCGTATGCAGAAGCTGTCCAAGCCGAGGCACATATATACTACCTGTGATGGGTGGGAATGTTCTGCAGGGCTTGAATAGTGTCAGTAAGAGTTATGTGCAGATGGAGGGCAGTGTATGACCCTTAAAGGTCACATCTAAGATCAAAACTGAGTCCTAAATGCGCGCGTGTGTTCTGCTCAGCCACAGCCAGCTGGGACACTTGGAAAGCTCAATCCCCTTTCCCCCAAGGGCAGGAGGGATAGCTCAGTGGGTTGAGCATTGGTCTGCTAAACCCAGGGTTGTGAGATCAATCCTTGAGGGGGCCATTTAGGGATCAGGGGCAAAAATCTGTCTGGGGATTGGTCCTGCTTTGAGCAGGGGGTTGGACTAGATAACCTCCTGAGGTCCCTTCCTACCCTGAGATTCTGTGACTTCATCCCCCTCTGGGTAGTGCTAGTCACTTTTACCACACCACCGCCTGGAATGACAATGTAACAAGTTAATCTTTCGCTTGTAAAGCAGCAGATAAAAATCTAAAAAGCCTCACATTATGCTGAGTGGCAATGAGTTTCTAGCTGAGTCTTCAGTGGTGTGAAATGCACCGCAGGGCTCTCAAACGGGCAGCAGTCCTATGCCCAGAAAACTAACCTTGGGTACAGCATTCTGGCAACCAACTGCATACATTATGAATGATGGAGAGTGGCAAGATACCATTCCCTATCTAATACATGATCGATTCCATGGAAATATTTCCTTTTGAAGCTGAAACTGACCTCAGGCATGCTTTTGTGCAAACTCTGTCAGATGATGCTAAGCAGGGCTTGCCTCTCCCCCAGCCTTCGCTAAATGAGTAGATTCCAGCACAGAGGCACAGGCCAACTGCAAGCGTTCAGCGGAATATCCAAATCATTATTTTGTTTAGACCCCAAATCCCATTTCTCAGCACTGTCAGTTTTTTCCCTTGCGGAGCCGTGAAAGACAGTTAAAGGGACTTTTGGTGACATCCCCTCTGTTTAATGAAGCTTGGAGTTATGGGCAAGTGACTCGAACTGCCGTTATTATTTGCATGAGTGACTAAAGGCCGAGGGTCTGGATATGTGCAAAGAGTTTCACAGCAAATATGCGCATTGATCATTCATAATCAGACCAACCAGGTCAGGGGTGCTGGGGAGATGGAGAGCTCTGAAAAAGCTGACAAATGAAGCAGCGGTGCTTGGGGGTTAATGTAATATTCAAACAGAATGAGATCTTCATTTTCTTATAAGCTTGTCACTTTTCCCTTCCTGTGACATTTTGCCAGAGAGTGCAGTGAGGAGAGCAAGAGAGTGAGTGTGTGTGTGTGTGTGTGTGTGTGTGTGTGTGTGTGTGTGTGTGTTTGTGTGTGAGAGAGAGAGAGAGAGAGAGACCCTAGCCAGAAGACAATCAAATACATCTAATCGCAGAAGGAAAAAAGGGAGCGTTTACTTCCTTTGCTTTTGCATCATTTATGCACATCACTCCTACAGTACTCTGCAGTACTGGTCTTGCTCTTTTATAACAGACTCTGTTAAAAGGGTGGCTCTGATTTATAACTTGAACTGTCTGTTGAAGTCTGTTAACTGCCCTGGCCAGATTCTGCCCCTGGAATGGGCTTGCCCGGGGTGCAAAATCAGGACCGAGTTTGTCTCCCCAAGTGTAACACAAAATGGAGAGAATGCGGTATGCTTTTTTGCAACCTTTGCACTCTTTCAAGTGAGGCCTGGGTTCAAAAGCAAAACTTCTAACCATACCTCATATGCCAGGAGCGTTGTCATTGCTCCACTGTGGCTTTTAGTGTCTTGTTGGCACTTTAAAAATAATAAATATGTCTCCTGACCATTTTAAACTGCTTTACAAAATTTAATTAAATCTCACAACATGCCAATAGGTATCATTGTGCCCATTTTCTGGATAGATAAATGGAGGCATTGGGAAGGTAGGTGATTTACCCAATGTGGCATATTAAGTCAGAGACTAGTACTCGGGAGTCCTTATTTTCAGTCCTGCATTCTAACCACTGTACAAGACTACAAAGCAACAGTGGCATAGCACAAAAGCTACAGCAAGAACCAGTCGTATGTAAGTGAAGGGGGAATTAACGGCAGTGAGTAGACATCTTGTGCTTAATGAAAATCTTAGCAGAGACCCAGCTGGATTTTGAGATTGATTTCGCATGCTATGGGTTAGAGAAGAGAAGCTTGACAAATTAAGGGTCGTGGCTCCTTTAAGCTCTTTGCAGAGTCAATAATTATTCCATGGTTACAATTCTGTGGGCATTGATGGAGTCAAGCTGTTGGGGGACAAAGCCCCCTTCCCCCCAAACACAGAAAGCACCAGAATTTAAGGTCTGATTTACACATGTCCTCAGCAGCACCCGCAACCCAGACCATGTTTTCAAATGTGCTCAGCACCCAGCCACTCCCCCCTGGGGAATAATTAGCCGCTTCCCTGTGGGTACCAAAAGGAGGACTGAGCTCTTACAAAAATCTGCCTTCCTGTTTGGGTGCCTAAATGGGGGCTGTCGGGTGCTGAGCTCTTTTGAAAATCCGGCCCTTAGTTTTTCAGTGAGAGGTAAGTATCAGTTTTGTGTCATAGCAGTTTGCATTTCTGCAGCCTCTTCCATCCACGGATTGCAAAACACTTTAGAGCTATAGTAAAGAACCCTCCCACACCCCTGTGAGGTAGATACAGCATTCGTTTGATCTTGCAGTTCAACTGGGGCTGAACTGGGGCTCAAGATCAAGTAGAAAGTCCATGCCAGACCTGAGAATAGAGTTCACAAGTCTAGTGTCTCATTTGTACGTGAGAGTCACAGACCATCCTTTTAAGCCTTTTGAAAATGTGGTTACACGCCAAAGACCAAATCCTCAGTTGATGTAAAATCACTGTACGTCCACTGAAGTCAGCTGAGCGATACTGATTTACACCAGCCGAGGATTTGGCCCTTGATTCCAATTCTAATGTCAGTGAAGGCTGGTTTTAAATGTATGCAAATCCACTGACGTCAGTGGAATTAGTTCTAATTTACACTAGCAAGTGATCAGAACCAGGGCCTTAAAGTATGCATACTAAGGCTTGAAAGGCTGGCCCGGTGATTAAGGCACTAGACTAGTTCTCATGAAACCTGGGTTCAGTGCCTGGCTTAGTCATAGATTTACTATATACATTTAGGGAAATCACTTAATCTGTTTCTCAGCTCTCCATCTGTAAAATGGGGATATTGCACAGGGTGGCTCTAAGGCTAAAATCCATTTGTGATTATGAGGTGCTCAGCTGCTTGGTGACGTGAGCCCCAGACTCCATCTGTGAGCTTGGACAAGTCATTCACTCTCTCTGTCTCTCGGTCCCTCTTTGGTAGAATGGAGATGATCATTCTACCAAATTCCTTGATTTGTCATGTCTCATTTGACTATAAGCTCTTGAAGGCAGGAACTGTCCCTTCCTAGGTATTTGTACAGCTCCAAGCACAATGGGGCCTGATCCCAGAAGCGGCTTCTGCATGCTGTTATGATGCATAATAATAATAATAATAAATATTTCTTAAACACCAAATCAGGAATTCCTTTTGCCATTTTTCTGTTAACAAATTTTGCAATTGATCAGCTTCCTGTAATGTTACAAAGTCATGGTACTTTCCTCAGACCAGGTATGTTTTTGTCTCTTAGATTCATTTTAAATATTTCAGTTTGTTAAACTTTTAATCAGAACTCTGATCTCTTCGGGTGCCTGCCCAGTTTATGACCTCTTCCCGATAAACAAGTTTTAAACGAGTTGCCACGTCAGATTTTGTAGTGGAAAACAAATGGCAGACAGCGAGGAGAGCAAATCATTCCAAGTATCACTCCTTTATGAATTACCAGGCCTGTGTTTCTTTTTCCCTACAAAAATTCATTTGCCGTATATACTCGGTCAGTAGCCCATTCGTTGATAAGCTGACCCCCCAAGATGGTTAGGTAAAAATAGCAAAAACTGTATCACCCTTTCATAAGCTGTTTCAGAGGTTGGCAAACTTTGGCTCCTGGCCGTCAGGGTAAGTCGCTGGCGGGCTGGGATGTTTTGTTTACCTGGAATGTCTGCAGGTATGGAGCCCCTCAGCTCCCTTTCACGGTTCGCCGTTCCCAGCCAATGGGAGTGGCGGGAAGTGGTGTTATTTCCCTCAGCTCCCATTGGCTGGGAATGGCGAACCGCGGCCACAGGGAGCCGAGGGGCTCCATGCCTGCAGATGCTCCAGGTAAACAAAATGACAATGTATTAGATATTCAATTCAATGATTCCATAGAGGTTAAAAGCATCAAATTTTGGTGTAGACTCGTTTATAAGCCAACCCCCGCTCTTTG